>NW_020703282.1:0-3522 GCF_002925995.2 Terrapene triunguis | reverse complement strand
TAGCCTTAACAGTTAGTCCTGCCTGTCGGATGCGCTCGAAGACTTTTTCCAGGTGCTCCAGGTGTTCTGCCCATGAATCAGAAAAAATGGCCACATCATCGAGGTAGGCAACTGCAGATTCTCCCAATCCCGCTAGGAGACCATCTACAAGTCTTTGGAAGGTGGCGGGTGCATTTCGCAACCCGAAAGGGAGTACATTGAATTCGTACACCCCTGCCTGGGTGACGAAGGCTGACCTTTCCTTAGCGGGTTCATCTAGTGGTACTTGCCAGTACCCTTTGGTTAAGTCTAAAGTAGAGATGAATTGGGCATGTCCCAATTTCTCCAATAGCTCATCTGTGCGTGGCATTGGATAGTTGTCAGGACGAGTTACAGCATTTAGCTTACGGTAGTCCACGCAAAAGCGTATTTCCCCATCTGGTTTGGGAACTAGAACCACTGGAGATGCCCATGCACTGGTAGAGGGGCGGATTATACCCATCTGTAGCATGTCCTGGATCTCCCTTTGTATAGCAGCTTGGGCATGAGGTGACTCCCGGTAGGGTGGGGTTCTAATTGGGTGAGCATTACCTGTGTCAATGGAGTGGTATGCCCGTTCGGTCCGTCCTGGAGTGGCTGGGAAAATCGGTGCAAAGCTTGTGCACAGCTCCTTGATCTGCTGTCGCTGCAGACGTCCCAGGGTCGTGGAGAGGTTCACCTCTTCCACGCCACCATTCCTTGTTCCTTCGTAGTAGACACCTGCCGGCCACTCCGCGTCATCTGTTTCCTGGGCTGTAAACTGGCAAACGTTTAATTCTCTGGAATAAAAGGGCTTAAGAGAATTAACATGGTATACCTTAGGCTTTATGTTGGAGGTGGGGGAGGCTATGAGATAGTTAACAGCTCCTAGGCGCTCCTGGACCGTGAATGGTCCTTCCCACGACGCTTCCATTTTATGGGCCTGGAGCGCCTTTAAGACCATGACTTGGTCTCCTACTTTGAAGGACCGTTCTCTGGAATGTTTATCATACCAGGCCTTTTGCTCTTCCTGAGCATCCTTTAGGTTTTCTTTAGCAAGGGCTAAAGAGTGTCGGAGGGTGTTTTGTAGGTTGCTTACAAAGTCTAGAATGTTAGTTCCTGGAGAAGGCGTAAACCCCTCCCATTGCTGCTTCACCAACTGTAATGGCCCCTTAACCTCGCGGCCATACACAAGTTCAAATGGTGAAAACCCTAAACTGGGATGTGGTACAGCCCTGTAGGCAAAAAGCAACTGCTGCAACACTAGGTCCCAATCATTGGAGTGTTCATTTATGAATTTACGTATCATGGCCCCCAAAGTTCCATTAAACCTCTCCACCAGACCATTGGTTTGATGGTGATGAGGGGTGGCAACCAAGTGATTCACCCCATGAGCTTCCCACAGGGTTTTCATGTTCCCTGCCAGGAAATTAGTTCCCGAATCTGTAAGGATGTCGGAGGGCCACCCTACCCTGGCAAAAATGTCTGCTAATGCCTGGCACACACTTTTAGCCTTGGTGTTGCTTAAGGGTACAGCTTCCGGCCATCGGGTAGCAAAATCCATGAAAGTCAGTACGTACTGCTTTCCTCTGGGTGTCTTCTTTGGGAAAGGACCCAGAATATCCACAGCTACTCGCTGAAATGGGACCTCAATTATGGGTAGTGGCTGGAGAGGGGCTTTAACCTGGTCTTGGGGCTTTCCCACTCGTTGGCACACCTCACAAGACCGGACATAATTAGCAACGTCCTTGCCCATTCCCTCCCAGTGGAAGGACTTCCCCAACCGGTCTTTGGTTCTGTTCACCCCAGAATGGCCACTGGGATGATCATGGGCTAAGCTCAAGAGCTTTACCCGATACTTAGTGGGAACCACCAACTGTCTTTGAGGATGCCAGTCTTCCTGGTGCCCACCAGAAAGAGTCTCCTTGTATAAAAGTCCTTGTTCTACAACAAACCGGGATCGGTTAGAAGAGCTGAGAGATGGTGGGGTGCTCCGCGCCGCCGCCCAAGCTTTCTGAAGGCTGTCATCTGCTTCCTGCTCGGCCTGGAACTGTTCCCTTGATGCTGGAGACATCAGTTCCTCCTTGGACTGTGGACTGGGGCTTGGTCCCTCTGGAAGCGATGCAGGTGCTGGGGCTGTTTCCATTGACTGTGAACCGCTGTCCGCTGGTGCAGTAGGTGGTATTTCAGGCTCTGGCTGAGCCTCTTGGGTAGGGTTATCTGCTGCTTCCGCCAGTTCAGGCTCGCTGGTGCCCTCTGGCATTGGAGTTGTAGACGGTTTTGCAAGCGCTGGACTCAGTGCTGGCAATGGTTCTGGTGCTGGTTGCGTTGCCAGTTCCGGTTCTGGGACTGGCTTTGACTGGGTCTCTGGGATTGGATCCACTACGGCTGTTGCAGTCGTTGGCAGGGGATCCGGTTCCACCACCTGTGTTTGGGTCTCCGGTAACACCGACGGGGCTCTGGTGGACGGCTCAGGAACAGGGATGGGGGTGAAAGCTTGCTTAGCCTGGCTGCGGGTGACTATTCCCACCCTCTTGGCTAGCTTCACATGGTTGGCCAAGTCTTCCCCCAGCAGCATGGGGATGGGATAATTGTCATAGACTGCAAAAGTCCACATTCCTGCCCAGCCCTTGTACTGGACATGCAACTGGGCTGTAGGCAAGGTTACAGACTGTGACACGAAGGGTTGAATTGTCACTGTAGCCTCCGGGTTGATGAGTTTGGGGTCCACTAGGGATTGGTGGATAGTTGACACTTGTGCCCCAGTATCCCTCCAAGCGATAACCTTCTTACCGCCCACTCTCAAGGTTTCCCTTCGCTCCGAGGGTATGAGAGAGGCATCTGGGTCTGGGGATCTTTGGTGTGACTGGGGTGTAATGAACTGTAATCGGTTGGGGTTCTTGGGGCAGTGAGCCTTTATATGCCCCAGTTCATTACATTTAAAACATCGCCCTGCTAAGGTATCACCGGGGCGATGTTGGTTGGTGGAGACTGGTGGGGTGGGGTGAGAAGGCGTCTGGGGTTTCCCTTGGGATGTGGGTGGGGCCTTGGGTTGTCCCCGGTGGTAAGGTTTTGTTTCGGCTTGCCCCTTCTGATATTCGCTCCAACTGCTACTAGCTTTTTTCTTTTCTGTCACCTCCACCCATTTGGCTCCAATCTCCCCCGCCTCGGTTACAGTTTTGGGCTTCCCATCTAGGATGTACCTTTCTATTTCCTCAGGAACACCCTCTAAAAACTGCTCCATTTGCAATAGGAAGGGCAACTCTTCCGTAGATTTAACATTTGCTCCTGATATCCAGGCATCCCAATTTTTTTGAATGTGGTAGGCATGCCGGGTAAATGACACATCTGGTTTCCACCTTAGGGCTCTGAACCGCCGACGGGCATGCTCAGGTGTTAGCCCCATTCTGATTCTGGCCTTGTTTTTAAAAAGTTCATAACTGTTCATGTGTTCCTTAGGCATTTCAGCCGCCACCTCTGCTAAGGGTCCACTGAGCTGCGGTCTCAGCTCTACCATGTACTGGG
>NW_020703281.1:0-3760 GCF_002925995.2 Terrapene triunguis | reverse complement strand
TAGCCTTAACAGTTAGTCCTGCCTGTCGGATGCGCTCGAAGACTTTTCCCAGGTGCTCCAGGTGTTCTGTCCATGAATCAGAAAAAATGGCCACATCATCGAGGTAGGCAACTGCAGATTCTCCCAATCCCGCTAGGAGACCATCTACAAGTCTTTGGAAGGTGGCGGGTGCATTTCGCAACCCGAAAGGGAGTACATTGAATTCGTACACCCCTGCCTGGGTGACGAAGGCTGACCTTTCCTTAGCGGGTTCATCTAGTGGTACTTGCCAGTACCCTTTGGTTAAGTCTAAAGTAGAGATGAATTGGGCATGTCCCAATTTCTCCAATAGCTCATCTGTGCGTGGCATTGGATAGTTGTCAGGACGAGTTACAGCATTTAGCTTACGGTAGTCCACGCAAAAGCGTATTTCCCCATCTGGTTTGGGAACTAGAACCACTGGAGATGCCCATGCACTGTTAGAGGGGCGGATTATACCCATCTGTAGCATGTCCTGGATCTCCCTTTGTATAGCAGCTTGGGCATGAGGTGACTCCCGGTAGGGTGGGGTTCTAATTGGGTGAGCATTACCTGTGTCAATGGAGTGGTATGCCCGTTCGGTCCGTCCTGGAGTGGCTGAGAAAATCGGTGCAAAGCTTGTGCACAGCTCCTTGATCTGCTGTCGCTGCAGACGTCCCAGGGTCGTGGAGAGGTTCACCTCTTCCACGCCACCATTCCTTGTTCCTTCGTAGTAGACACCTGCAGGCCACTCCGCGTCATCTGTTTCCTGGGCTGTAAACTGGCAAACGTTTAATTCTCTGGAATAAAAGGGCTTAAGAGAATTAACATGGTATACCTTAGGCTTTATGTTGGAGGTGGGGGAGGCTATGAGATAGTTAACAGCTCCTAGGCGCTCCTGGACCGTGAATGGTCCTTCCCACGACGCTTCCATTTTATGGGCCTGGAGCGCCTTTAAGACCATGACTTGGTCTCCTACTTTGAAGGACCGTTCTCTGGAATGTTTATCATACCAGGCCTTTTGCTCTTCCTGAGCATTCTTTAGGTTTTCTTTAGCAAGGGCTAAAGAGTGTCGGAGGGTGTTTTGTAGGTTGCTTACAAAGTCTAGAATGTTAGTTCCTGGAGAAGGCGTAAACCCCTCCCATTGCTGCTTCACCAACTGTAATGGCCCCTTAACCTCGCGGCCATACACAAGTTCAAATGGTGAAAACCCTAAACTGGGATGTGGTACAGCCCTGTAGGCAAAAAGCAACTGCTGCAACACTAGGTCCCAATCATTGGAGTGTTCATTTATGAATTTACGTATCATGGCCCCCAAAGTTCCATTAAACCTCTCCACCAGACCATTGGTTTGATGGTGATGAGGGGTGGCAACCAAGTGATTCACCCCATGAGCTTCCCACAGGGTTTTCATGTTCCCTGCCAGGAAATTAGTTCCCGAATCTGTAAGGATGTCGGAGGGCCACCCTACCCTGGCAAAAATGTCTGCTAATGCCTGGCACACACTTTTAGCCTTGGTGTTGCTTAAGGGTACAGCTTCCGGCCATCGGGTAGCAAAATCCATGAAAGTCAGTACGTACTGCTTTCCTCTGGGTGTCTTCTTTGGGAAAGGACCCAGAATATCCACAGCTACTCGCTGAAATGGGACCTCAATTATGGGTAGTGGCTGGAGAGGGGCTTTAACCTGGTCTTGGGGCTTTCCCACTCGTTGGCACACCTCACAAGACCGGACATAATTAGCAACGTCCTTGCCCATTCCCTCCCAGTGGAAGGACTTCCCCAACCGGTCTTTGGTTCTGTTCACCCCAGAATGGCCACTGGGATGATCATGGGCTAAGCTCAAGAGCTTTACCCGATACTTAGTGGGAACCACCAACTGTCTTTGAGGATGCCAGTCTTCCTGGTGCCCACCAGAAAGAGTCTCCTTGTATAAAAGTCCTTGTTCTACAACAAACCGGGATCGGTTAGAAGAGCTGAGAGATGGTGGGGTGCTCCGCGCCGCCGCCCAAGCTTTCTGAAGGCTGTCATCTGCTTCCTGCTCGGCCTGGAACTGTTCCCTTGATGCTGGAGACATCAGTTCCTCCTTGGACTGTGGACTGGGGCTTGGTCCCTCTGGAAGCGATGCAGGTGCTGGGGCTGTTTCCATTGACTGTGAACCGCTGTCCGCTGGTGCAGTAGGTGGTATTTCAGGCTCTGGCTGAGCCTCTTGGGTAGGGTTATCTGCTGCTTCCGCCAGTTCAGGCTCGCTGGTGCCCTCTGGCATTGGAGTTGTAGACGGTTTTGCAAGCGCTGGACTCAGTGCTGGCAATGGTTCTGGTGCTGGTTGCGTTGCCAGTTCCGGTTCTGGGACTGGCTTTGACTGGGTCTCTGGGATTGGATCCACTACGGCTGTTGCAGTCGTTGGCAGGGGATCCGGTTCCACCACCTGTGTTTGGGTCTCCGGTAACACAGACGGGGCCCTGGTGGACGGCTCAGGAACAGGGATGGGGGTGAAAGCTTGCTTAGCCTGGCTGCGGGTGACTATTCCCACCCTCTTGGCTAGCTTCACATGGTTGGCCAAGTCTTCCCCCAGCAGCATGGGGATAGGATAATTGTCATAGACTGCAAAAGTCCACATTCCTGCCCAGCCCTTGTACTGGACATGCAACTGGGCTGTAGGCAAGGTTACAGACTGTGACACGAAGGGTTGAATTGTCACTGTAGCCTCCGGGTTGATGAGTTTGGGGTCCACTAGGGATTGGTGGATAGTTGACACTTGTGCCCCAGTATCCCTCCAAGCGATAACCTTCTTACCGCCCACTCTCAAGGTTTCCCTTCGCTCCGAGGGTATGAGAGAGGCATCTGGGTCTGGGGATCTTTGGTGTGACTGGGGTGTAATGAACTGTAATCGGTTGGGGTTCTTGGGGCAGTGAGCCTTTATATGCCCCAGTTCATTACATTTAAAACATCGCCCTGCTAAGGTATCACCGGGGCGATGTTGGTTGGTGGAGACTGGTGGGGTGGGGTGAGAAGGCGTCTGGGGTTTCCCTTGGGATGTGGGTGGGGCCTTGGGTTGTCCCCGGTGGTAAGGTTTTGTTTCGGCTTGCCCCTTCTGATATTCGCTCCAACTGCTACTAGCTTTTTTCTTTTCTGTCACCTCCACCCATTTGGCTCCAATCTCCCCCGCCTCGGTTACAGTTTTGGGCTTCCCATCTAGGATGTACCTTTCTATTTCCTCAGGAACACCCTCTAAAAACTGCTCCATTTGCAATAGGAAGGGCAACTCTTCCGTAGATTTAACATTTGCTCCTGATATCCAGGCATCCCAATTTTTCCCAATGTGGTAGGCATGTCGGGTAAATGACACATCGGGTTTCCACCTTAGGGCTCTGAACCGCCGACGGGCATGCTCAGGTGTTAGCCCCATTCTGATTCTGGCCTTGTTTTTAAAAAGTTCATAACTGTTCATGTGTTCCTTAGGCATTTCAGCCGCCACCTCTGCTAAGGGTCCACTGAGCTGCGGTCTCAGCTCTACCATGTACTGGGGTGGAGGGATGCTGTATCCAAGGCAGGCCCTTTCAAAATTTTCTAAGAAGGCCTCAGTATCATCGCCTGCCTTGTAGGTGGGGAATTTCCTGGGATGGGAAGTGGTACCTGGAGAGGAGTTGTTAGGATGGTTTGCTGCATCCTGCCTAGTCCTTGCTGCTTCCAGTTCCATCTCTCTCTTGTGGGCCTCCTGTTTGGCTTTTTCTTCTCTTTCATGGGCCTCCTGTTTGGCTTTTTC
>NW_020703280.1:0-2078 GCF_002925995.2 Terrapene triunguis | reverse complement strand
TCGGGTGGCAGCTCCCAAGGGGGTTTCTGTGATCCAACCCGTCACAGTGGCGTAGTCGAGCAGGATCTGTGCACAGCTGATTGCTTTGAGATACTGGTAGTGATTTTAAGTGAGTTTTAAGTGTGGTGGCTGGAGAACAGACAAAGTGGTTACTGGTTTGTTATTTTCTGTTTGCTTATTTCGGGAAAGGGAAGTAGGGACAGAAAAGGAAGCAAAATAAGTAAGAATGAAGATCAAAAGAAGCTAAAACTATACAAGTTGCAAATTGCCCAGAAAGACTGAACAATGGGCACTGGGAATGTCTCTGTTAACTAAGAAGCCCCTGAACTGAGTGCATCTCAGTTTCAGTGAACTGCAGATGGGTGTGGCCCAACCTCTGTCTGTGCTGAAGCTGACTGAAGTGTCTAACCTAGCAAGACAGGAGTGGAGGGGTGCCTGTTCTGGCAGGAGGGTGTTCTCTGTGGTATCCCAGCTCATCAAGTGATGGTCTCAAGGGAAGACAAATGGAAATTGATGTACAATTTGCCTGGGAAAAGGCAGACCTGGGAAAGGAAAAGGCTGCCCACCAGTCTGGACTTAAGAGACAAAGCAAGTAAGACCCAGAAGCATGACCTGGCTGTAATGGAGTGGAAGAGGTGCACAGAGACATGTATCCTGGAGCTGGAAGTTGGGGTCCTGGTGACTGCTGCGGTGGGAACAAACCCCAAGGACTCTAGCTGGAAGCAAACCCAACCTGAGTGAAAGGGGCGGGATTTTGCTGGCCAGCGAAAGGTCTCTCATAGCTTGGAGCTGTGAGCCTACAGCTGGATCAGGGTCTCTTTCCCCTTTTGGGGGACACAGGAGTGTCTGCCCCATAGGGGAGCCCAAAACCGAATTTTAGGTATACTGCCTCCGCCATGGTCAATGTCCAAGTCTCTGGCAGTAAGTTCAGGAGGAGGGTGTGACGTTGTGCAGTCTATATGGTTTTATAAAAACATGATAATAAGTCAATATAATGCAACTGGGATATGCCTTGTGCAAAAGGTCTCTTGTAAGGTATCATTACAAAGTGCATAATCTACTGAGTATGATCATCTGATTTGTATAAATGTACCACTCTTGTATCTAAAACTAGAAATATAAAATGTAACTCTGAGGGCCTATTGTAATTATGTAAAGTGTGGGCCATTAATGATGGTTTGGAATCTTGATGACTCCCATTGTCTGCAGATGGCTGTTTACCTGTGAGTCTCCCTGTATGTGTGTGTGCTGGCAAGTGAGTAATGAAGTCTTGCAGTGACATGTGATCATGTCACCTGAACTGGAATCCATCTTTAACCTGGTGCTTTTCCAGTGAGGGGGGGTGGAAACCCAGAGGGACAAAGGGTTCCCGCCTTATGCAAAAGATATATAAAGGGGCGGAACAGAAGAGGGGGAGAGGAGCCATCATGAAGAATCTCCTAGCTACCACCTGAGCTGGAACAAGAGCTGTACCAGGGGAAAGAATTGTGCCCAGGCCTGGAAGGTGTCCAGTCTGAGAAAAACTTACTGAAGCATCTCTGAGGGTGAGATTATCTGTATTTAGTTTGATTAGGCATAGATTTGCGCATTTTATTTTATTTTGCTTGTGACTTACTTTGTTCTGTCTGTTACTACTTTGAACCACTTAAATCCTACTGTCTGTATTTAATAAAATCACTTTTTATTTAGTAATTTACTCAGAGTATGTATTAATACCTGGGGGAGCAAACAACTGTGCATATCTCTCTATCAGTGTTATAGAGGGCGAACAATTTATGAGTTTGCCCTGCATAAACTTTATGCAGGGTAAAACGGATTTATCTGGGTTTAGACCCCATTGGGAGTTGGGCATCTGAGTGCTAAAGACAAGCACACTCCTGTGAGCTGTTTTTGGGTAAACTTGCAGCATTGGGACAAGTGATTCAGACCCTGGGTCTGTGTTGAAGGGGACTGGAGTGTCTAATTCAGCAAGACGGGGTGCTGGAGTCCTGAGCTGGCAGGGAAAACAGAAGCAGGGGTAGTCTTGGCACATCGGGTGGCAGCTCCCAAGGGGGTTTCTGTGATCCAACCCGTCACAG
>NW_020703279.1:0-1159 GCF_002925995.2 Terrapene triunguis | reverse complement strand
GTGTGTGTGTGTGTGTGTGTGTGTGTGCGCGCGTGTGTGCGCAGCAAAACTTTCTCATATAGACAAGCCCTTCATTTTACTGAAAGCTGCTGTAGATAACCTCACCATTCTTAGCTCCCAGGAGGCTGGAAGCACCATAGTCCAATGTTTCATATGCGCATACGGGAATCCCAAACTTGTGGATATTTTATTCATGTTCCTTGGGCACTCTCACTGTTAAAATTTGAGGTTATGTTTCTGGATCTGTCCTTCAATAGTTATTATTACTCTACTTCAAGCAGTGTTTTCAGAACACCCAATAGTTTCAGAACTATTTGGCTAAGGCCATGTCTACACTACCACTTAAGTCAGCAAAACGTATCTCACTCAGAGGTGTGAAACCCCCACCCTCAAGTGATGGAAGCGGTAGTGTGCCCAGCGCTATAGCAGCGGGACAGCTTCTCCTGCTTACATACCTACTGCCATTGGTTGAAGGTGGTTTAGTTACATTGATGGGAGACCTCTCTTCTGTCGGCACAGAGCAGCTACACGAGAGGTCTTACAGCAGCGCAGCTGCATTGGTACAGCTGTACTGCTGTAAGGGCTCTAGTGTGGGCATAGCTTAAATAAACTCCTGCTCTTATCTCTCTAATTATTATTATTAGAAGATTGGACTGACATTTTGATCATAAATGGTGTTCACGTAATCATGTTTCCTCAGCACCTGGAAACAAACAGTTTGCAAGCATGAGTGGGTACATATTAAGGTTCTCAATTAGCCAGCATTCCAACATATTCAAAAGCAAACTAATTTTCCCCATAGACAGAAATGGTGAATGCATTTACTTGTGCCAATAGACTAAGCACATTCACAGTAGCACTGCTAAAGTAATAATGCCAAGTTTCCAGCTCATCTTTAAACAGCATGCAGGGAGATGAAACTACTTGTTTTTCTTAGGATACAATCTGCATATCAAACACACAGACACAAGCCATAGATTGCAACAAAACAAACCACTACTGAAGAAAATGCTAATTTAATAAGAACATAAAACTATTATAGGGTCCAATTCCAAAGTCTTTAGTTAGGGTCAACAGACCTTTTGCCAGAGTAGAGGTAGCAGAATGAGGCTCATAATACAGACCACCCCCAATGCCAGATATAAGGGGCCAGAATTTC
>NW_020703278.1:0-1175 GCF_002925995.2 Terrapene triunguis | reverse complement strand
GTGTGTGTGTGTGTGTGTGTGTGTGTGTGTGTGTGTGTGTGTGTGTGCGCGTGTGCGCAGCAAAACTTTCTCATACAGACAAGCCCTTCGTTTTACTGAAAGCTGCTGTAGATAACCTCACCATTCTTAGCTCCCAGGAGGTTGGAGGCACCATAGTCCAATGTTTCATATGCGCATATGGGAATCCCAAACTTGTGGATATTTTATTCATGTTCCTTGGGCACTCTCACTGTTAAAATTTGAGGTTATGTTTCTGGATCTGTCCTTCAATAGTTATTATTACTCTACTTCAAGCACTGTTTTCAGAACACCCAATAGTTTCAGAACTATTTGGCTAAGGCCATGTCTACACTACCACTTAAGTCAGCAAAACGTATCTCACTCAGAGGTGTGAAACCCCCACCCCCAAGTGATGGAAGCAGTAGTGTGCCCAGCGCTATAGCAGCGGGACAGCTTCTCCTGCTTACATACCTACTGCCATTGGTTGAAGGTGGTTTAGTTACATTGATGGGAGACCTCTCTTCTGTCGGCACAGAGCAGCTACACGAGAGGTCTTACAGCAGCGCAGCTGCATTGGTACAGCTGTACTGCTGTCAGGGCTCTAGTGTGGGCATAGCTTAAATAAACTCCTGCTCTTATCTCTCTAATTATTATTATTAGAAGATTGGACTGACAGTTTGATCATAAATGGTGTTCACGTAATCATGTTTCCTCAACACCTGGAAACAAACAGTTTGCAAGCATGAGTGGGTACATATTAAGGTTCTCAATTAGCCAGCACTCCAACATATTCAAGAGCAAACTAATTTTCCCCATAGACAGAAATGGTGAATGCATTTACTTGTGCCAATAGACTAAGCACATTCACAGTAGCACTGCTAAAGTAATAATGCCAAGTTTCCAGCTCATCTTTAAACAGCATGCAGGGAGATGAAACTACTTGTTTTTCTTAGGATACAATCTGCATATCAAACACACAGACACAAGCCATAGATTGCAACAAAACAAACCACTACTGAAGAAAATGCTAATTTAATAAGAACATAAAACTATTATAGGGTCCAATTCCAAAGTCTTTAGTCAGGGTCAACAGACCTTTTGCCAGAGTAGAGGTAGCAGAATGAGGCCCATAATACAGACCACCCCCAATGCCAGATATAAGGGGCCAGAATTTC
>NW_020703277.1:0-4564 GCF_002925995.2 Terrapene triunguis | reverse complement strand
CCCTCCTGAGTCACCTGGGGTGATGGTGATGCCTGGTGACGTCAACAACTCCCCCCTTTGAGAATACTCAACAAGCTTTTGGCTGAGTTTTCTCATACTCTGTGGACAAGATATGATTGAGTGCTATGAAGCTGGGGTCCTCAATGAGAGGGTATGCCGGGACTTCTGGGGAACGGGGGGCACAAAGCTTACGGAGGAGCATCTTAAAACAAGCAATCAGGAGGAGGGTGACCCTAGGGCCTGACAATTACAATTCCCCAAATACCTACAAAATAACAATTACCAATAACAGGCAGACTAAAAGCAAAAGGGACCAGGCCACCAGGTTAGGCCGGCCCTGTGAAAACAAACACAACCAACGCTCAGAGTTCTCGCGGGGAGTACGCTGTGACTGTCCAAAGAGATCACAGGGCATTCCCAGCAGGCCTTATTGTCTTTTGAATAACAGCTTAAGTCCCAGGTCGTCGCTGGCAGTCTTCTCTGCAGGCTGGACGGTCCACCGTTCAGGAGCAGGCACTGCTTTCAGGCGAGAGTGATGAATCCAGTTCTTGTGTCCTTCGACCTTTGCTGCTGTATGGGAGACCAGCAGGACGGTGTGGGGTCCCTTCCACTTCTCTTGGAGAGGCTCGTCCTTCCAGGTCCGAACGAGTACGGAGTCACCTGGCTGCAAGGAGTGGATCGGGGCATCCAGCGGGAGAGGCTGCAAATCTTTGGTGTACCTGTGGAGAGAACAAAGAACAGCAGACAGAGAGCACATGTACTGAGATAAGAAACCACAGCCTACCTCCCACTCCCCTGCCAGAACCGGTGTACCGTTCATAGGCCATGCCCTTCCAAACATAATCTCGAAGGGACTGAGCCCTAACCTGCCCTTAGGGAGAGCGCGAATGCGGAGCAAAACAAGGGGTAGAGCATCAGGCCACTTAAGGGAAGCCTCTTGGCAAACCTTTGAGAGGTGCCGCTTAAGTGTCTGATTTGTGCGTTCCACTACCCCACTGGCCTGCGGTCGCCATGGAGTGTGGAGCTTCCAGGGGATTTGCAGGGCATCCGATATCTTCTGAACAACTTGGGATGTGAAGTGTGTTCCGTTGTCAGATTCCATCCACTGGGGGAGTCCAAAGCGAGGAATGATTTCCTTGACAAACTTAAGAGCCACCGTTTTGGCAGTGTTGTTACGACATGGGAAGGCTTCAGGCCATCCGCTGAATCGGTCCACTAAGACGAGAAGGTATCTGAATCCTTGGGTCCGGGGGAACTCAGTAAAATCTATTTGCCAAACTAGTCCTGGGCCTGGGGTAGGTTCCAGAGTGGCTGGTGGCACTGACACTCCAGGTCGAGGGTTGTTCTTTTGGCAGACTAGACATTCAGCCTGCACCTGGGAGGCCAGAGGCCTAAGTCCAGAGGTTAGAAAATATTTATTCATAAGCTGGGAAAGAGCTTCTCTACCTGCGTGGGTAGACTGATGTAGTTTCTGTAGTACTGGCCGTATTAGATTCCTTGGTAGGAGGATTTTTCCTTCCGTGGAGTGGAGCCATCCCTCCTTTTCCCGGAGCCTAAGTGTGTTGGCTAGGTTCCTCTCTTCGTGAGAGTACTGAGGGGTCGGGAGCTCCCCCACTGATGGGATGAGGGCATGCATATGGGCATCTTCAGCTTCCTGTGGTTCCAGGGTAGCAGCTCGCTTGGCCTCTCTGTCCGCCCTGGCATTACCCTTAGCCACATCTTGATCTTCTCTTTGATGAGCCTTGCAGTGTATCACTGCTACTTCTGAGGGGAGCTGTACCGCTTCTAAAAGCCGGAGAATTTGAGGCCCATGTTTAACCGGAGAACCTTGGGCTGTCAACATTCCTCTTTCCTTCCACAGACCGGCATGGGCGTGTAGTATTCCAAAGGCATATCTGGAATCAGTAAAAATGTTAACCTTTTTTCCTTTTGACAGTTCAAGTGCACGGGTTAAGGCTACCAATTCAGCCAGCTGAGCTGATGTCCCAGCAGGTAAACCCTCTGCTTCCACAGTCTTATGGAGAGATACAATAGCATAGCCTGCCCTCCTCTGTCCGTTTACAACTGTACTGCTGCCGTCAGTATACCACTCATAATCAGCATTGGGGAGGGGTTGATCTTTTAAGTCTGGGCGGCTGGAGTATTGGACATCTATGATTTCCAGACAGTCATGTTCCTGCTCCTCTGTCTCCGGTAACAGGGTGGCTGGGTTAAGGGAGGGACAGGTCTGTAGGGTAACTTCAGGATTTTCTAACAGTTTTGCTTGATACCGAGCAACCCGAGCCTGTGTAAGCCAGAGACCACCCTTAGTATCCAGCAGGGCTTGAACCATATGGGGAGTATACACTTGCACAACTCCTCCCAGTGTCAATTTCTCAGCCTCCCCAAGAGAAATATGCCACAGGACGCTTCCAGGCACCTAATAGCTGGGTAAGCACTCCCAGGGCCACCCCTCTCCGTTCATGCACATACAGTTGGAATGGCTTAACTAGGTCCGGCAGGCCTAGAGCTGGAGCTTCCATTAGTTTCCTTTTTAAGATTTTAAATGCCCTGTCCGCTTCTGGGGACCAGTGAAAGGGGTCATGATCCGCTCCCTTAACGCATTCATACAAGGGTTTAGCCCACAGTCCAAACTCTGGGATCCATATTCTGCAGAAGCCTGCCATGCCCAGAAATGCCCTGAGTTGTTTACGATTGCTTGGAATAGGAATTTGACAGATAGCTTCCTTTCTTTCACTTGAAAGCTGACGTTCCCCCTGCCTGATGTAAAATCCTAAATACCGTACTTCTGGGAGAGCAATCTGAGCCTTACTCTGTGCTACTCGATATCCTCTGAGTCCAACAAAGTTCAGGAGGCTCACAGTGGCTTTAAGACAAGGGATTAGACCCACAGCAGCAATCAACAAGTCATCCACATATTGCAGGAGGAGGACCCTGTCTTCATTGTCCCACTCCTCCAAGTCTCTGGCCAAAGCCTGGCCGAACAAAGTGGGGGAATTTTTAAATCCCTGGGCCAGCACGGTCCAGCAAAGCTGCTTTTTAACCCTTCTGTTGTCCTCATTATGCCTTGCAGTATTTTGCTGATCTCAGTTGCTTGGGCACATTCAGGCCCCCCTTCCTCTTGGTTGTCAGCAAAGTCTTGGCTGTGAACACTGACCTTGGACTGAGGCCAGCTGTATTTTCCTCTCAGTTAACTCATTCCGTGCTTTTTCCTCTTCTCCCTTTCTCAGCTTCTTCTAACTTCCAAAAGAACCTTCCACTCTTCACTCATACACCTTTTCCAGTAACATAACTTCTGTACAGAGCTTTGAAGCAACAAACCAGGATGAGCACACTCCCTTCTGAGGATTCCTCTTTGTACAACCTCTGGTGTCCAATAGCTTTTCCCTTTTAAACCTTAAATGCCTTCTCTGTCTTCCTTCTCCTTAGCCTTAGCTGTAACCTGATTTCGCTTTACTTCAGACAACAGGGTTCTCATAAGGACATTACAGTCATCCCAGTCAGGTTTACAGCTAGCCAGACACCCTTCAAAGGCTGAGATAAACTTGCTTGGGTTCGTAGAGAATTCCCCTGCCTGTGCCTTAAAAGCTGCCAGGTCCACTGGGTTAAAAGGCACATGGGTGTAAACCTGCATAGTAGTGGCCGGGCGATTGTCTGATCCAGGGCGGGCTATCCGAGTCTCAGTAAGTAATGGATAGAATCCCACCGAGGGGGCAATCTCTGGGACCTGAGAGACCCTGTCTTTATATAGTGGGGGTGTTGGAGCCGAAGGGGACACCGACTCTGCCATCACAACCGGAGGAGGGTTCTGGGGACTAACAGTAGTTACTACCGAACCTGTCGGAGTCAAATTACACCTTTGCAAAAGATCTGACCTATCTCTTAACAACATAAACAACTGTACATACATATGTTCATTCCATTTACCCGTACGCTGACAAAACAAAAGCAATTGAAGGATCGTATTATAATTGAGTGATCCCTCCGGTGGCCACCTTTCCTGGTCCTCTAGCTGATATTGAGGCCAGTCTACTGTACAGAATCTTTTCAGTTTACTTTTAATCAACGGATCCGATCCAAACACTTTCCAGTTCACCAGAATGCATTCCAAGTGTGTACACCTTGCCCTGCCTGCCATACTCTGTCCCTGCCCCATATTAGGGAGACTCTGGGCGTCCCCAAGTCAAAACAGGTAGACACTGGGCGTCCCCAGGTCAAGACAGATAAAGTCCCCACTGGACTGTTCCTACCTTATCCAAGGGTCCGGTTCTGCACCGTCGCCCTATCCACAGGACCGGTTCCCCACCGTCGCCCGCGGCCACAGCTGCTTCTCCACTACTCAAGCGCGTTGCACCGTTGTGCCCTCCGGGGTCGACCAAACCACGTCTCCGCTGAGGCCCCCGATGAAGTCACCGGTGAGCTCTGGGCATCGGTCGTCGCCGTAGTCCGTCGGCCTCCAGGAGGGATCCGGGCAAGGCTAAATTTCAGCCTCGAGCCCCACGTTGGGCGCCAAAAACTGTTGCTGGCACAAAGGTGCCCGAGGCAAAGCAACAGGGGTTCGTGG
>NW_020703276.1:0-4564 GCF_002925995.2 Terrapene triunguis | reverse complement strand
CCACGAACCCCTGTTGCTTTGCCTCGGGCACCTTTGTGCCAGCAACAGTTTTTGGCGCCCAACGTGGGGCTCGAGGCTGAAATTTAGCCTTGCCCGGATCCCTCCTGGAGGCCGACGGACTACGGCGACGACCGATGCCCAGAGCTCACCGGTGACTTCATCGGGGGCCTCAGCGGAGACGTGGTTTGGTCGACCCCGGAGGGCACAACGGTGCAACGCGCTTGAGTAGTGGAGAAGCAGCTGTGGCCGCGGGCGACGGTGGGGAACCGGTCCTGTGGATAGGGCGACGGTGCAGAACCGGACCCTTGGATAAGGTAGGAACAGTCCAGTGGGGACTTTATCTGTCTTGACCTGGGGACGCCCAGTGTCTACCTGTTTTGACTTGGGGACGCCCAGAGTCTCCCTAATATGGGGCAGGGACAGAGTATGGCAGGCAGGGCAAGGTGTACACACTTGGAATGCATTCTGGTGAACTGGAAAGTGTTTGGATCGGATCCGTTGATTAAAAGTAAACTGAAAAGATTCTGTACAGTAGACTGGCCTCAATATCAGCTAGAGGACCAGGAAAGGTGGCCACCGGAGGGATCACTCAATTATAATACGATCCTTCAATTGCTTTTGTTTTGTCAGCGTACGGGTAAATGGAATGAACATATGTATGTACAGTTGTTTATGTTGTTAAGAGATAGGTCAGATCTTTTGCAAAGGTGTAATTTGACTCCGACAGGTTCGGTAGTAACTACTGTTAGTCCCCAGAACCCTCCTCCGGTTGTGATGGCAGAGTCGGTGTCCCCTTCGGCTCCAACACCCCCACTATATAAAGACAGGGTCTCTCAGGTCCCAGAGATTGCCCCCTCGGTGGGATTCTATCCATTACTTACTGAGACTCGGATAGCCCGCCCTGGATCAGACAATCGCCCGGCCACTACTATGCAGGTTTACACCCATGTGCCTTTTAACCCAGTGGACCTGGCAGCTTTTAAGGCACAGGCAGGGGAATTCTCTACGAACCCAAGCAAGTTTATCTCAGCCTTTGAAGGGTGTCTGGCTAGCTGTAAACCTGACTGGGATGACTGTAATGTCCTTATGAGAACCCTGTTGTCTGAAGTAAAGCGAAATCAGGTTACAGCTAAGGCTAAGGAGAAGGAAGACAGAGAAGGCATTTAAGGTTTAAAAGGGAAAAGCTATTGGACACCAGAGGTTGTACAAAGAGGAATCCTCAGAAGGGAGTGTGCTCATCCTGGTTTGTTGCTTCAAAGCTCTGTACAGAAGTTATGTTACTGGAAAAGGTGTATGAGTGAAGAGTGGAAGGTTCTTTTGGAAGTTAGAAGAAGCTGAGAAAGGGAGAAGAGGAAAAAGCACGGAATGAGTTAACTGAGAGGAAAATACAGCTGGCCTCAGTCCAAGGTCAGTGTTCACAGCCAAGACTTTGCTGACAACCAAGAGGAAGGGGGGCCTGAATGTGCCCAAGCAACTGAGATCAGCAAAATACTGCAAGGCATAATGAGGACAACAGAAGGGTTAAAAAGCAGCTTTGCTGGACCGTGCTGGCCCAGGGATTTAAAAATTCCCCCACTTTGTTCGGCCAGGCTTTGGCCAGAGACTTGGAGGAGTGGGACAATGAAGACAGGGTCCTCCTCCTGCAATATGTGGATGACTTGTTGATTGCTGCTGTGGGTCTAATCCCTTGTCTTAAAGCCACTGTGAGCCTCCTGAACTTTGTTGGACTCAGAGGATATCGAGTAGCACAGAGTAAGGCTCAGATTGCTCTCCCAGAAGTACGGTATTTAGGATTTTACATCAGGCAGGGGGAACGTCAGCTTTCAAGTGAAAGAAAGGAAGCTATCTGTCAAATTCCTATTCCAAGCAATCGTAAACAACTCAGGGCATTTCTGGGCATGGCAGGCTTCTGCAGAATATGGATCCCAGAGTTTGGACTGTGGGCTAAACCCTTGTATGAATGCGTTAAGGGAGCGGATCATGACCCCTTTCACTGGTCCCCAGAAGCGGACAGGGCATTTAAAATCTTAAAAAGGAAACTAATGGAAGCTCCAGCTCTAGGCCTGCCGGACCTAGTTAAGCCATTCCAACTGTATGTGCATGAACGGAGAGGGGTGGCCCTGGGAGTGCTTACCCAGCTATTAGGTGCCTGGAAGCGTCCTGTGGCATATTTCTCTTGGGGAGGCTGAGAAATTGACACTGGGAGGAGTTGTGCAAGTGTATACTCCCCATATGGTTCAAGCCCTGCTGGATACTAAGGGTGGTCTCTGGCTTACACAGGCTCGGGTTGCTCGGTATCAAGCAAAACTGTTAGAAAATCCTGAAGTTACCCTACAGACCTGTCCCTCCCTTAACCCAGCCACCCTGTTACCGGAGACAGAGGAGCAGGAACATGACTGTCTGGAAATCATAGATGTCCAATACTCCAGCCGCCCAGACTTAAAAGATCAACCCCTCCCCAATGCTGATTATGAGTGGTATACTGACGGCAGCAGTACAGTTGTAAACGGACAGAGGAGGGCAGGCTATGCTATTGTATCTCTCCATAAGACTGTGGAAGCAGAGGGTTTACCTGCTGGGACATCAGCTCAGCTGGCTGAATTGGTAGCCTTAACCCGTGCACTTGAACTGTCAAAAGGAAAAAAGGTTAACATTTTTACTGATTCCAGATATGCCTTTGGAATACTACACGCCCATGCCGGTCTGTGGAAGGAAAGAGGAATGTTGACAGCCCAAGGTTCTCCGGTTAAACATGGGCCTCAAATTCTCCGGCTTTTAGAAGCGGTACAGCTCCCCTCAGAAGTAGCAGTGATACACTGCAAGGCTCATCAAAGAGAAGATCAAGATGTGGCTAAGGGTAATGCCAGGGCGGACAGAGAGGCCAAGCGAGCTGCTACCCTGGAACCACAGGAAGCTGAAGATGCCCATATGCATGCCCTCATCCCATCAGTGGGGGAGCTCCCGACCCCTCAGTACTCTCACGAAGAGAGGAACCTAGCCAACACACTTAGGCTCCGGGAAAAGGAGGGATGGCTCCACTCCACGGAAGGAAAAATCCTCCTACCAAGGAATCTAATACGGCCAGTACTACAGAAACTACATCAGTCTACCCACGCAGGTAGAGAAGCTCTTTCCCAGCTTATGAATAAATATTTTCTAACCTCTGGACTTAGGCCTCTGGCCTCCCAGGTGCAGGCTGAATGTCTAGTCTGCCAAAAGAACAACCCTCGACCTGGAGTGTCAGTGCCACCAGCCACTCTGGAACCTACCCCAGGCCCAGGACTAGTTTGGCAAATAGATTTTACTGAGTTCCCCCGGACCCAAGGATTCAGATACCTTCTCGTCTTAGTGGACCGATTCAGCGGATGGCCTGAAGCCTTCCCATGTCGTAACAACACTGCCAAAACGGTGGCTCTTAAGTTTGTCAAGGAAATCATTCCTCGCTTTGGACTCCCCCAGTGGATGGAATCTGACAACGGAACACACTTCACATCCCAAGTTGTTCAGAAGATATCGGATGCCCTGCAAATCCCCTGGAAGCTCCACACTCCATGGCGACCGCAGGCCAGTGGGGTAGTGGAACGCACAAATCAGACACTTAAGCGGCACCTCTCAAAGGTTTGCCAAGAGGCTTCCCTTAAGTGGCCTGATGCTCTACCCCTTGTTTTGCTCCGCATTCGCGCTCTCCCTAAGGGCAGGTTAGGGCTCAGTCCCTTCGAGATTATGTTTGGAAGGGCATGGCCTATGAACGGTACACCGGTTCTGGCAGGGGAGTGGGAGGTAGGCTGTGGTTTCTTATCTCAGTACATGTGCTCTCTGTCTGCTGTTCTTTGTTCTCTCCACAGGTACACCAAAGATTTGCAGCCTCTCCCGCTGGATGCCCCGATCCACTCCTTGCAGCCAGGTGACTCCGTACTCGTTCGGACCTGGAAGGACGAGCCTCTCCAAGAGAAGTGGAAGGGACCCCACACCGTCCTGCTGGTCTCCCATACAGCAGCAAAGGTCGAAGGACACAAGAACTGGATTCATCACTCTCGCCTGAAAGCAGTGCCTGCTCCTGAACGGTGGACCGTCCAGCCTGCAGAGAAGACTGCCAGCGACGACCTGGGACTTAAGCTGTTATTCAAAAGACAATAAGGCCTGCTGGGAATGCCCTGTGATCTCTTTGGACAGTCACAGCGTACTCCCCGCGAGAACTCTGAGCGTTGGTTGTGTTTGTTTTCACAGGGCCGGCCTAACCTGGTGGCCTGGTCCCTTTTGCTTTTAGTCTGCCTGTTATTGGTAATTGTTATTTTGTAGGTATTTGGGGAATTGTAATTGTCAGGCCCTAGGGTCACCCTCCTCCTGATTGCTTGTTTTAAGATGCTCCTCCGTAAGCTTTGTGCCCCCCGTTCCCCAGAAGTCCCGGCATACCCTCTCATTGAGGACCCCAGCTTCATAGCACTCAATCATATCTTGTCCACAGAGTATGAGAAAACTCAGCCAAAAGCTTGTTGAGTATTCTCAAAGGGGGGAGTTGTTGACGTCACCAGGCATCACCATCACCCCAGGTGACTCAGGAGGG
>NW_020703275.1:0-1616 GCF_002925995.2 Terrapene triunguis | reverse complement strand
GGGTATGTATTCGGCTAGCCCATCCCGCCACTCACACTGCCATGGCTACATTTTATTTTTAGGTGCTATCTTGAGCAAAGCTAGTGTGTGTACATCTACCCAAGCTGGGAATCACACTTCCCAACTGCCACGTAGACAAACCCTAATAGTACTTATGTGCATGCTTAAATGCTTCGCTAAATTAGGGTCTAAATGCTGCAATCTGGCCCTAAAGCAAATTGTAACATGATGCTTCCAGGTTACCAAGCAACAGTAATGCTATCAATGGCCAAGAGTCCTCCTTCAAAAACAATCAGATTATTCCCTTTACAGATAGTTCCTGAACTTTATCAACTATGGGCCTGATCCAAAGCCCGTTTGAATCAAAGGAAACACTCCCATTGATTTCAGTGGGATTTGGATCAGTCTGTTTTCTCCCTTACACAGATATCCTAGGGGAGACACTTTCAAGATAAGTGGGATTTTTTTAAACAATTTAATTATTTTTTAATCTCGGATTCTTTATGAGCCTCTTTGAAGCTCACCTCAGATTTGATCAAATAATGAAAACATTTATTCTTGAACAAAAATTCATAAGGAATATTATTCACAGCAAATAAATTCAGCCAACTCAACTCAAAACTCATATTTCTTTCGTTCTGCCTTTGGTGTATGCTCTCCTGCTGTTATGTCAAGTGTTCTTCCCAGATTTACTAGAGTCAAAGGTATGAAAAGGCTCAGCCAGCCAGTTTATTAAAATAGTCCATGGGTAATAGTTCTGCAAGAGAGAGAATTGATGCAGCTACAGATCAGTCAGAAGGATGTTACAGTATAAAGGCTGTGTGAATAAACCTTCATCAATCGTTAGACCCACCCATGTTCTTAGCAGCATTTCATTAAATAAATCTAAATGCAAGAAGAGTGATAGAGCATGATTTCTTGGTAAAACAGCACTCCCTACATCAATAGAACGCTGTCAGCATCCATGCCCACAAATAATTCTAGGCCTCATATAGCTACAGATGTTTTTAGTTTAAGGGCCATATTCTATTCATTCCAGACCTAGAACTGCCAGTGACATCAACTCTGATCCTGCAAACACAGACCCTTACAACCCTATGGAGTCCTACTGAAGCCAATGCAGTTCCAGCTCTATACATTCAAACTGTGGTATCTATCTAGGTGGTATATTTCCCGTGTGATCTGCCCTTTAAGTGGAAATGACTGACAAAGGGAAAGCTAAACCCCCCTTCCCCTGAGATCTAAGATTGTAATTTTCTCAAATGTATTCATTATTAAAAGTATTTGACATGTTTGTAAATGTTGTTTCCTCTGCGGCTTGCTATTCAAACTATCTTGCTTAGTTTGGTCTTTTAACTAGGGCTGGGATTTTCAAGAATTACATGGTCTTAGCTAACAGATACAAAAGTAATAATTAAAATTTTGTATCTATTTATTTTGGCAGCATCTCCTTATAGGTTTAGGGACAGATTCTCCCATCCACTAAGGCCACCTTGCCATTCATAGTGGCCTTAAAGCATCCAAAAAATGCCATTGGAGAATTGCCCCAGTGCAGGGGAACTCTCTGGTGGCAGAAATATGGCAAAGGTGGTTACGCTGCCTCCTGCACCAGCCAC
>NW_020703274.1:0-1616 GCF_002925995.2 Terrapene triunguis | reverse complement strand
GTGGCTGGTGCAGGAGGCAGCGTAACCACCTTTGCCATATTTCTGCCACCAGAGAGTTCCCCTGCACTGGGGCAATTCTCCAATGGCATTTTTTGGATGCTTTAAGGCCACTATGAATGGCAAGGTGGCCTTAGTGGATGGGAGAATCTGTCCCTAAACCTATAAGGAGATGCTGCCAAAATAAATAGATACAAAATTTTAATTATTACTTTTGTATCTGTTAGCTAAGACCATGTAATTCTTGAAAATCCCAGCCCTAGTTAAAAGACCAAACTAAGCAAGATAGTTTGAATAGCAAGCCGCAGAGGAAACAACATTTACAAACATGTCAAATACTTTTAATAATGAATACATTTGAGAAAATTACAATCTTAGATCTCAGGGGAAGGGGGGTTTAGCTTTCCCTTTGTCAGTCATTTCCACTTAAAGGGCAGATCACACGGGAAATATACCACCTAGATAGATACCACAGTTTGAATGTATAGAGCTGGAACTGCATTGGCTTCAGTAGGACTCCATAGGGTTGTAAGGGTCTGTGTTTGCAGGATCAGAGTTGATGTCACTGGCAGTTCTAGGTCTGGAATGAATAGAATATGGCCCTTAAACTAAAAACATCTGTAGCTATATGAGGCCTAGAATTATTTGTGGGCATGGATGCTGACAGCGTTCTATTGATGTAGGGAGTGCTGTTTTACCAAGAAATCATGCTCTATCACTCTTCTTGCATTTAGATTTATTTAATGAAATGCTGCTAAGAACATGGGTGGGTCTAACGATTGATGAAGGTTTATTCACACAGCCTTTATACTGTAACATCCTTCTGACTGATCTGTAGCTGCATCAATTCTCTCTCTTGCAGAACTATTACCCATGGACTATTTTAATAAACTGGCTGGCTGAGCCTTTTCATACCTTTGACTCTAGTAAATCTGGGAAGAACACTTGACATAACAGCAGGAGAGCATACACCAAAGGCAGAACGAAAGAAATATGAGTTTTGAGTTGAGTTGGCTGAATTTATTTGCTGTGAATAATATTCCTTATGAATTTTTGTTCAAGAATAAATGTTTTCATTATTTGATCAAATCTGAGGTGAGCTTCAAAGAGGCTCATAAAGAATCCGAGATTAAAAAATAATTAAATTGTTTAAAAAAATCCCACTTATCTTGAAAGTGTCTCCCCTAGGATATCTGTGTAAGGGAGAAAACAGACTGATCCAAATCCCACTGAAATCAATGGGAGTGTTTCCTTTGATTCAAACGGGCTTTGGATCAGGCCCATAGTTGATAAAGTTCAGGAACTATCTGTAAAGGGAATAATCTGATTGTTTTTGAAGGAGGACTCTTGGCCATTGATAGCATTACTGTTGCTTGGTAACCTGGAAGCATCATGTTACAATTTGCTTTAGGGCCAGATTGCAGCATTTAGACCCTAATTTAGCGAAGCATTTAAGCATGCACATAAGTACTATTAGGGTTTGTCTACGTGGCAGTTGGGAAGTGTGATTCCCAGCTTGGGTAGATGTACACACACTAGCTTTGCTCAAGATAGCACCTAAAAATAAAATGTAGCCATGGCAGTGTGAGTGGCGGGATGGGCTAGCCGAATACATACCC
>NW_020703273.1:0-4374 GCF_002925995.2 Terrapene triunguis | reverse complement strand
CCGCAGCTCAGTGGACCCTTAGCAGAGGTGGCGGCTGAAATGCCTAAGGAACACATGAACAGTTATGAACTTTTTAAAAACAAGGCCAGAATCAGAATGGGGCTAACACCTGAGCATGCCCGTCGGCGGTTCAGAGCCCTAAGGTGGAAACCCGATGTGTCATTTACCCGACATGCCTACCACATTGGGAAAAATTGGGATGCCTGGATATCAGGAGCAAATGTTAAATCTACGGAAGAGTTGCCCTTCCTATTGCAAATGGAGCAGTTTTTAGAGGGTGTTCCTGAGGAAATAGAAAGGTACATCCTAGATGGGAAGCCCAAAACTGTAACCGAGGCGGGGGAGATTGGAGCCAAATGGGTGGAGGTGACAGAAAAGAAAAAAGCTAGTAGCAGTTGGAGCGAATATCAGAAGGGGCAAGCCGAAACAAAACCTTACCACCGGGGACAACCCAAGGCCCCACCCACATCCCAAGGGAAACCCCAGACGCCTTCTCACCCCACCACACCAGTCTCCATCAACCAACATCGCCCCGGTGATACCTTAGCAGGGCGATGTTTTAAATGTAATGAACTGGGGCATATAAAGGCTCACTGCCCCAAGAACCCTAACCGATTACAGTTCATTACACCCCAATCACACCAAAGATCCCCAGACCCAGATGCCTCTCTCATACCCTCGGAGCGAAGGGAAACCTTGAGAGTGGGCGGAAAGAAGGTTATCGCTTGGAGGGACACTGGGGCACAAGTGTCAACTATCCACCAATCCCTAGTGGACCCCAAACTCATCAACCCGGAGGCTACAGTAACAATTCAACCCTTCGTGTCACAGTCTGTAACCTTGCCTACAGCCCAGTTGCATGTCCAGTACAAGGGCTGGGCAGGAATGTGGACTTTTGCAGTCTATGACAATTATCCCATCCCCATGCTGCTGGGGGAAGACTTGGCCAACCATGTGAAGCTAGCCAAGAGGGTGGGAATAGTCACCCGCAGCCAGGCTAAGCAAGCTTCCACCCCCATCCCTGTTCCTGAGCCGTCCACCAGGGCCCCGTCTGTGTTACCGGAGACCCAAACACAGGTGGTGGAACCGGATCCCCTGCCAACGACTGCAACAGCCGTAGTGGATCCAATCCCAGAGACCCAGCCAAAGCCAGTCCCGGAACCGGAACTGGCAACGCAACCAGCACCAGAACCATTGCCGGCACAGAGTCCAGCGCTTGCAAACCCGTCTACAACTCCAATGCCAGAGGGCACCAGCGAGCCTGAACTGGCGGAAGCAGCAGATAACCCTACCCAAGAGGCTCAGCCAGAGCCTGAGATACCACATAGTGCACCAGCGGACAGCGGTTCACGGTCAGTGGAAACAGCCCCAGCACCTGCATCGCTTCCAGAGGGACCAAGCCCCAGTCCACAGTCCAAGGAGGAACTGATGTCTCCAGCATCAAGGGAACAGTTCCAGGCCGAGCAGGAAGCAGATGACAGCCTTCAGAAAGCTTGGGCGGCGGCACGGAGCACCCCACCGCCTCTCAGCTCTTCTAACCGATCCCGGTTTGTTGTAGAACAAGGACTTTTATACAAGGAAACTCTTTCTGGTGGGCACCAGGAAGACTGGCATCCTCAAAGACAGTTGGTGGTTCCCACTAAGTATCGGGTAAAGCTCTTGAGCTTAGCCCATGATCATCCCAGTGGCCATTCTGGGGTGAACAGAACCAAAGACCGGTTGGGGAAGTCCTTCCACTGGGAGGGAATGGGCAAGGACGTTGCTAATTATGTCCGGTCTTGTGAGGTGTGCCAACGAGTGGGAAAGCCCCAAGACCAGGTTAAAGCCCCTCTCCAGCCACTACCCATAATTGAGGTCCCATTTCAGCGAGTAGCTGTGGATATTCTGGGTCCTTTCCCAAAGAAGACACCCAGAGGAAAGCAGTACGTACTGACTTTCATGGATTTTGCTACCCGATGGCCGGAAGCTGTACCCTTAAGCAACACCAAGACTAAAAGTGTGTGCCAGGCATTAGCAGACATTTTTGCCAGGGTAGGTTGGCCCTCCGACATCCTTACAGATTCGGGAACTAATTTCCTGGCAGGGAACATGAAAACCCTGTGGGAAGCTCATGGGGTGAATCACTTGGTTGCCACCCCTCATCACCATCAAACCAATGGTCTGGTGGAGAGGTTTAATGGAACTTTGGGGGCCATGATACGTAAATTCGTAAATGAACACTCCAATGATTGGGACCTAGTGTTGCAGCAGTTGCTTTTTGCCTACAGGGCTGTACCACATCCCAGTTTAGGGTTTTCACCATTTGAACTTGTGTATGGCCGCGAGGTTAAGGGGCCATTACAGTTGGTGAAGCAGCAATGGGAGGGGTTTACGCCTTCTCCAGGAACTAACATTCTAGACTTTGTAAGCAACCTACAAAACACCCTCCGACACTCTTTAGCCCTTGCTAAAGAAAACCTAAAGGATGCTCAGGAAGAGCAAAAGGCCTGGTATGATAAACATTCCAGAGAACGGTCCTTCAAAGTAGGAGACCAAGTCATGGTCTTAAAGGCGCTCCAGGCCCATAAAATGGAAGCGTCGTGGGAAGGACCATTCACGGTCCAGGAGCGCCTAGGAGCTGTTAACTATCTCATAGCCTCCCCCACCTCCAACATAAAGCCTAAGGTATACCATGTTAATTCTCTTAAGCCCTTTTATTCCAGAGAATTAAACGTTTGCCAGTTTACAGCCCAGGAAACAGATGACGCGGAGTGGCCTGCAGGTGTCTACTACGAAGGAACAAGGAATGGTGGCGTGGAAGAGGTGAACCTCTCCACGACCCTGGGACGTCTGCAGCGACAGCAGATCAAGGAGCTGTGCACAAGCTTTGCACCGATTTTCTCAGCCACTCCAGGACGGACCGAACGGGCATACCACTCCATTGACACAGGTAATGCTCACCCAATTAGAACCCCACCCTACCGGGAGTCACCTCATGCCCAAGCGGCTATACAAAGGGAGATCCAGGACATGCTACAGATGGGTATAATCCGCCCCTCTACCAGTGCATGGGCATCTCCAGTGGTTCTAGTTCCCAAACCAGATGGGGAAATACGCTTTTGCGTGGACTACCGTAAGCTAAATGCTGTAACTCGTCCTGACAACTATCCAATGCCACGCACAGATGAGCTATTGGAAAATTGGGACATGCCCAATTCATCTCTACTTTAGACTTAACCAAAGGGTACTGGCAAGTACCACTAGATGAACCCGCTAAGGAAAGGTCCGCCTTCGTCACCCAGGCAGGGGTGTATGAATTCAATGTACTCCCTTTCGGGTTGCGAAATGCACCCGCCACCTTCCAAAGACTTGTAGATGGTCTCCTAGCGGGATTGGGAGAATCTGCAGTTGCCTACCTCGATGATGTGGCCATTTTTTCTGATTCATGGACAGAACACCTGGAGCACCTGGGAAAAGTCTTCGAGCGCATCCGACAGGCAGGACTAACTGTTAAGGCTAAAAAGTGTCAAATAGGCCAAAACAGAGTGACGTACCTGGGGCACCAGGTGGGTCAAGAAACTATAAATCCCCTACAGGCCAAAGTGGATGCTATCCAAAAGTGGCCGGTTCCAAAGTCAAAGAAACAGGTCCAATCCTTCTTAGGCTTGGCCGGATATTATAGGCGATTTGTACCACACTACAGCCAAATCGCCGCCCCGCTGACAGACCTAACCAGAAAGAAACAGCCAAATGCAGTTCAGTGGACTGATAAGTGTCAAAAGGCCTTTAACCAGCTTAAGGCAACACTCATGTCTGACCCTGTGCTAAGGGCCCCAGACTTTGACAAACCGTTCCTAGTAACCACAGATGCTTCCGAGAGAGGCGTGGGAGCAGTTTTAATGCAGGAAGGACCGGATCAAGAATTCCATCCTGTCGTGTTTCTCAGCAAAAAACTGTCTGAGAGGGAAAGTCACTGGTCAATCAGCGAAAAGGAATGCTACGCCATTGTGTACGCGCTGGAAAAGCTACGCCCATATGTTTGGGGACGGCGTTTCCAACTACAAACAGACCATGCTGCGCTACAGTGGCTTCATACCGCCAAGGGAAATAACAAAAAACTTCTTCGGTGGAGTTTAGCTCTCCAAGATTTTGATTTTGAAATACAACACATTTCGGGAGCTTCTAACAAAGTGGCTGATGCACTCTCCCGGGAAAGTTTCCCAGAGTTAACTGGTTAACAATTGTTCTTGGAATGAAACATATTGTTAGTTTTTATATAATCAGTAGTATGTCTTATTAACTCTGTTTTCTCCTAGAACTCCAGGAAGAAATCACAGCCAGTGTGGAACCGAACGTCCAACACTATCTGTGATTTGGGGGGCGTGTCATAACTAT
>NW_020703272.1:0-6087 GCF_002925995.2 Terrapene triunguis | reverse complement strand
CCGCTCTCCCGAGTTACCTGGTAGCTATGCCTAGTGGATCCCAACAATCCCCCCTTTGAGAATACTCAACAAACCTTTGTCAGAGTTTTCTCATACTCTAAAGACAAAATGCGATTAAGCTCCATGCAATTAGGATTGTCAATAAGAGAATATAAGGGAACCTCTAGGGTATGGGAGGTACAACTCCTACGTATGAACACTTTACAGCAAATGAGCAAAAGAACAAGAACAAAACATATTACCACACCTGTGAGCAAGATATGAACAATGCTTCCCCTATATCCCCTAGTTCCCCTAAACCAGGTATCCAACCCCAAAGGGAATCCAAAATAGTGGGTTCCCCTTCCTGGGTCTTCCACTGGTTAACGGCCCGTTCAGCTGACAAGATGTGCTTGTTAATGTCCTGTGAAAACTTTGGGACATAGGTACAACACTCTTCTCCAATAAGGGCACAGACCCCGCCCCGTGAAGCTAACACATAATCTAGGGCCTGGCGGTTCTGCAAAGCCAGCAATCGAAGCTGGTACAGCTCAGAATTTATGCTTTTCTCTATGGCCAGGGTATCATTGGCAAACTTAAATTGTCAGAGGTGCTACTGCTAGTAACCATCCACCTTTGACAACAGTCTGACCAATTTTGGGGTACTACTCTCCAGGGCAATCCCGCTGAATGATGGGGAGTTTGGGCACATATCCAACAGTTGGAGAGATTAAACTCATGGGCAAAGGCAATTTTCAGGGCCTCGTATGTGTTAGTAGCCATATCTGCAGGGATGGCTCCCCATCCTGCATGCGATGTGGGTAAAACAGTAGGTAACAGAAGAATTGCCTCTGTGATAAAAAGAAATGCTGTGAGAGACCCTAAACCTAAACCCATATTGTAATTACCACAACCCAAATACCCAGAGGATAACAAGAATTATTGACACTAAACAAGTCAAAAAATAAGAAGACTAAATACATAGGCCAGGTCCGCCTTCTGTGAGAAAATAAAAACCAATGCTCAGGGTTCTCGCGGGGAGTATGCTGTGACTGTTCAGAGAGATCACAACGCATTCCCAGTGATCGTTACTGTCTTTTAAATAACAGCTTTAGTTCCAAATTGTCGTCAGCAGTCTTCTTAGCAGGCTGGACAGTCCACTGTTCAGGAATGGGCACTGCTTTCAGTCGAGAGTAATAAATCCAGTTCTTGTGTCCTTCGACCTTTGCCACTGTATGGGTGACAAGCAGGATGGTGTGGGGTCCCTTCCACTTCTCTTGGAGAGGCTCGTCCTTCCAGGTCCGCACGAGAACGGAGTCACCAGGCTGCAGGGAGTGGACCGGAGTATCCAGCAAAAGAGGCTGTGAATCTTTGGTGTGCCTGTGAAGAAAAGAAAGAACAGCAGACAGAGAGCACATGTACTGAGACAAGAAACCATACCCCATCTCCCACTCCCCTGCCAGAACTGGGGTACCATTCATAGGCCATGCTCTTCCAAACATAATCTCGAAGGGACTAAGCCCTATCCTACCCTTAGGGAGAGCACGAATACAAAGTAACACAAGGGGCAAGGCATCAGGCCACTTAAGAGAGGCCTCCTGACAGACCTTTGAGAGGTGTCGCTTGAGTGTCTGATTTGTGCGTTCCACTACTCCACTGGCTTGTGGTCGCCAGGGTGTGTGGAGTTTCCAGGGGATCTGCAGAGCACTTGATATCTTTTGAACCACTTGAGATGTGAAGTGTGTTCCATTGTCAGATTCCATCCACTGAGGAAGGCCGAAGCGAGGAATGATCTCCTTAACAAACTTAAGAGCCACTGTCTTGGCAGTGTTGTTGCGACATGGGAAGGCTTCAGGCCGCCCGCTGAATCGATCCACTAAGACGAGAAGGTACCTGTACACTTGAGTCCTGGGAAACTTAATAAAGTCTATTTGCCACACTAATCCTGGGCCTGGGGTAGGTTCCAGGGTGGCTGGTGGCACTGCTACTCCTGGTCGAGGGTTATTCTTTTGGCAGATTAAACCTTCAGCTTGTACCTGTGATGTTAGTGGTTTAAGTCCAGAGGTTAGAAAATATTTATTCATGAGCTGGATAAGAGCCTCTCTGCCTGCGTGTGCGGTTTGATGCAGTTTCTACAACACTGGTTGAATCAGGCCCTTGGGCAGGAGGATTTTTCCCTCTGTGGAATAAAGCCATCCCTCCTTTTCCTGGAGACCGAGACTGTCAGCCAGGTTTCTGTCCTCTTGGGAGTACTGAGGGGCTGCAAGCTCACCCACTGATGGGATGAGGGCATGCATTTGGGCATTTTCCTCAGTTGGTGATTTCAGGGTAGCAGCTCGCTTAGCTTCCTTGTCTGCTCTGGCATTGCCCTTGGTTACATCTTGATCTTCCCTCTGATGGACTTTGCAATGCACCACTGCTACTGCTGAGGGGAGTTGTACTGCTTCTAAAAGCCGGAGAATTTGAGACCCATGCTTGACCGGAGAGCCTTGGGCTGTTAGCATTTCCCTTTGCTTCCACAATCCAGCGTAAGCATGCAATACCCCAAAAGCATACTTTGAGTCAGTAAAGATATTAACCCGTTTGTCTTTTGCCAGCTCGAGTGCCCGAGTCAGGGCCACTAGTTCAGCAAGCTGGGCCGACGTTCCTGCTGGTAAACTCTCAGCTTCCACGGTATCATGAAGAGACACAACAGCATAACCAGCCCTCCTTTGCCCATCCACAACAGTACTACTGCCATCCGTATACCATTCCAAGTCAGCATTTGGGAGTGGCTGATCTTTTAGATCTGGGCGGCTAGAATACTGAACATCTATGATTTCTAAACAGCCATGTTCCTGCTTTTCTGTCTCTGGTTGCGGTGTAGCTGGATTAAGGGAGGGACAGATCTGCAGGGTGACTTCAGGATTCTCTAACAGCTTCGCCTGGTACCGAGCAACCCGAGCCTGTGTGAGCCAAAGACCCCCCCTTAGTGTCCAGCAAGGCTCGGACCATATGGGGAACATATACACTTGCACAGTTCCTCCCAGTGTCAGCTTTTCCGCTTCCCCAAGTACTAGAGAAGTAGCTGCGACCGCCCTCAAACAGGCTGGCCATCCCCTTGAAACTTGATCCAGTTGCTTAGAAAAGTATGCCACAGGACGCTTCCAGGCACCTAATAGCTGAAATGCCCTGTCCGCTTCTGGGGACCGGTGAAAGGGGTCATGTTCCGCTCCCTTAACACATTTATACAGAGGTTTAGCCCACAGTCCAAACTCTGGAATCCATATTCTGCAAAAACCTGCCATGCCCAGGAATGCCCTAAGCCGTTTGCTGGGGATGGGAACTTGGCAGATAGCCTCCTTCCTTTTGTTTGAGAGCTGTCTCTCTCCCTGCCTGATGTGAAATCCCAGATATTGAACCTCTGAAAGAGCAATTTGGGCTTTGCTTTGAGATACCCTATATCCTCGCAGTCCAATAAAGTTTAGGAGACTCACAGTAGCTCTGAGACAAGGGATTAGATCCACAGCAGCAATTAGCAAGTCATCTACATATTACAGCAAGAGGGCTTTGTCTGAATTATCCCACTCCTCCAAGTCTCTGGCCAAAGCCTGTCTGAACAGAGTGGGGGAATTTTTAAATCCTTGAGCCAATACTATCCAGCAAAACTGCCTTTTAACCCTTCTGTTGTCCTCATTATGCCTTGTAGTATTTTGCAGATCTCACTTGCTTGGGCACATTCAGGCCCCCCCCTTTTTCTTGGTTGTCAGCAAAGTCTTGGCTATGAACAATGTCCTTGGACTGAGGCCAGCTGTATTTTCCTCTCAGTTAACTCATTCTGTGAACATAACTTCTGTGCAAAGCTTTGAAGCAACAAACCAGGACAAGCACACTCACTTCTGAGGATTTCACTTTGTACAACCTCTGGTGTCCAATAGCTTTCCCTTTTTAAACCTTAAATGCCTTCTCTCTCTTTACCAGATCTTTTATCTGCTATTTTGTTACCCAAAAACAAATTCAAATCTTTTATTCTCCTGGCTTTGACTACCCTGCTGCAGCCACAACCTTTGGTCTTTAGTTAAAACATTTTAAATCTTATAAAGCGTTAAGTCACCTTAAGGATTAAATGCTAAATACCTTAAACAGCACTAGTTTCCTGTGTCTGGCAAAAGTATTCTCAGTTTTGCAACTTTAAAACAATACCAATTCATCTCAAACTTATAAAACACAGATTGTATACAACAGGAGTGTTCTTCAGCAAATTAGACTAACGTATTCATAGTTGAATAATTCCACTTAAATAACCTCTTGCCTGAATTACTTACAGACATTCCTACCAAGTTTCACTGTTTGATTCCCTCTAGCAACTACAGAGTTAACTTCTCACTCTCTTTTCTTAAATCACTTGCTTGTCTCCCAAAACGACACCCAATCAACTCAGATTTTACCATTCCAATTATTGTCCTGGGGATTTGAAATCCCCATGCTTATAATTACTTACTCTTTTCCTTCCACTATGCCCTCAAAGTTTCCAACCTGTTTTCCAATCTCTCTGTCTGTTGCCTGCCCGCTTGGGCCCGATCCTGCTTTTCTTGCTGAACCGTCCCTTCCATGGGCACCGGCTTTTTTCACTACCAATTTAGCTAGGAGGGTGGGTTTCTCAACTAGCCCCCACCCTTCCTGGTCTCTTTCCTTAAACATTCTTACTCATAAAGCTACCCGAGTCCTCCTTCGTGAGGCTTATGGCTAGCTAGACAACCTTCAAAGATAGAAATGAACTTGCTTGGATTCGTTGAGAATTCTCCTGCCTCTGCCTTAAAAGCAGCCAGATGTTAAAAGCAACATGACACAAGATCCCGTGTTCCTGGACGGGCTACCACACTCTCAGTAATCAACGGATACAATCCCACCAAGGGGGGGGGGTACTCTCTAAAGCCTGTGGGGGTGAAGGAGCCGAAGGGGACACCGATTCTGGCATTACAACAGTGGGAGGGTTCTGGGGTTTAGCAGCCATTACTACCGAGCCTGTCGGAGTTAAATGGCACTTGAACAAAATATCAGATCATCTTTACATAATACCATTCCATAATCAGCCTGGCGTCTAAACGCCTTCCAATTATTTAACATACATTCCAAGGGTGTCCCAGCATATGCGCTTTGTCCGGACCCCATTATGCTCGTGTCTAATTAAACCTGGTCACGGGTTCGACCGACCCCCCTTGCGATCAAGACATCCTGGTCACGGGGTTTCCCCTCGCAGGAGTCTCGGTGCGGCTAGAGTCGGTTTAAGTCCTAGACCTGGTTATCACAATTTTGGCTTCCAGCATATCATTAGTATGAAAAAGAACAATATTCCTGCCAAGAATAAAAGCAAGCCCTGGGGCTTTTCTACGTCCCAGTAATTGTCCAGTACGGCCCACAGACTAGGGAAGTTAGTGAAATTATTCATTAACCGTTGCCTGCTTTGTTATCATAACCACAAAACATTTGTCCATCTACAATACCTTCCCACACAGGGATTACCCAAAGGGCCCAATTTACACTGCGGGGGCGTTATCCCTCAAACCCAAGAGGTAAACGCACTTACCGCCCGGAGTGGCCGCGTCCGGCTGTTGGACCTTCCCCTTCTTCTGGTACCGTCTTATCTCCGTGTCGTTAGGAGTTCTCTTTAGAGAGGACGCCGCCGCCCCGACCGATTGTAACGACCCGAGGCCCGAGCAAACAACAGCTCGAGGTGGCCACTCCTCGGAATCGCCTTCGGTCGTCGGTCAGTGTCCTCCACAGGGAGAGAAGTCCCGGCGGAGTCGCCAGTTTGTTGGCCAAATAGGGCCCGTTTCCCCCCGGAGCTTACCTAATTACACCAAGGAGGCACGGAGAGACATAAAGACAGGTACCAGGTTCTTTATTTGTCAGTCAGCTGAGAGGGTGCACCTCGGCTCGTGCCAGAGGAGACACACCTTACATGGGCGACATAGGCCCTTTTTATAGCCAGTAGTAAACAACTTAGCCTTCGTCATTTTGCATCATTATACTAACCGATAGATAACAGGTTACACAGAATACATGTATTATTTTGGGGAGGGGGGTACAAGAGACATCTGTTGCGGATACATTTGTCATTTTGAAGGG
>NW_020703271.1:0-5366 GCF_002925995.2 Terrapene triunguis | reverse complement strand
TTCTCCTTGTTTTAAGATCCAAGGGGGTTTGGATCTGTGTTCACCAGGGAATTGGTGAAAGGTTTCTCAAGGCTTCCCAGGGAGGGAATTCTTGTGATGGTGGCAGCGGACCAAAGCTAAGCTGGTAGATAAGCTTAGAAGTTTTCATGCAGGCCCCTACATTTGAACCCTAAAGTTCAAAGTGGGGATTCAGCCTTGACATGGTGGCAGCGGTGGAGATCGTTTAAACCCAAAAGCCAGTAAGAGATTTTTTTTTTCCTTCTAGCTGCTTGGAGAGCAGAGCTGAAGGTAGATGCATATCTTATCTCTCCTTGCCTGAAGGCAGAGGTGTTAAGTTTTTTTAACGAGGTCCTTTGTTAAGAGAAGGGTTCAAAGGGAGCAAACTTTGAACTGGTAAAGGTAATTTACAGGCTGAATTGTTTTTTTTTTTTTTCTTTTTACATCCTCGGGAGTAGCTTGTTAGAAAGTCTCTGTTAACTCAGCAGCAGCCAGAGCTAAGTACATCCCAGTCTCAGTCAACTGCAGAGGGTGTGACCCAGCACAAGAAAACAGGAAAATGACTGCCAAAGAAGTAACTAACAAAATAGAACTGGCCAGACTAGAAGCAGAAGAAAACGAGAGAAAACATCAAAGACTGCTTGAAATTAAAAAACTCGAGGCAGAGCAGCATGAAAGAGAAGAAAAAGCCAAACAGGAGGCCCATGAAAGAGAAGAAAAAGCCAAACAGGAGGCCCACAAGAGAGAGATGGAACTGAAAGCAGCAAGGACTAGGCAGAATGCAGCAGACCATCCTAACAACTCCTCTCCAGGTACCACTTCCCATCCCAGGAAATTCCCCACCTACAAGGCAGGCGATGATACTGAGGCCTTCTTAGAAAATTTTGAAAGGGCCTGCCTTGGATACAGCATCCCTCTAACCCAGTACATGGTAGAGCTGAGACCGCAGCTCAGTGGACCCTTAGCAGAGGTGGCGGCTGAAATGCCTAAGGAACACATGAACAGTTATGAACTTTTTAAAAACAAGGCCAGAGTCAGAATGGGGCTAACACCTGAGCATGCCCGTCGGCGGTTCAGAGCCCTAAGGTGGAAACCTGATGTGTCATTTACCCGACATGCCTACCACATTGGAAAAAATTGGGATGCCTGGATATCAGGAGCAAATGTTAAATCTACGGAAGAGTTGCCCTTCCTATTGCAAATGGAGCAGTTTTTAGAGGGTGTTCTTGAGGAAATAGAAAGGTACATCCTAGATGGGAAGCCCAAAACTGTAACCGAGGCGGGGGAGATTGGAGCCAAATGGGTGGAGGTGACAGAAAAGAAAAAAGCTAGTAGCAGTTGGAGCGAATATCAGAAGGGGCAAGCCAAAACAAAACCTTATCACCGGGGACAACCCAAGGCCCCACCCACATCCCAAGGGAAACCCCAGACGCCTTCTCACCCCACCCCACCAGTCTCCACCAACCAACATCGCCCCGGTGATACCTTAGCAGGGCGATGTTTTAAATGTAATGAACTGGGGCATATAAAGGCTCACTGCCCCAAGAACCCCAACCGATTACAGTTCATTACACACCAGTCACACCAAAGATCCCCAGACCCAGATGCCTCTCTCATACCCTCGGAGCGAAGGGAAACCTTGAGAGTGGGCGGAAAGAAGGTTATCGCTTGGAGGGATACTGGGGCACAAGTGTCAACTATCCACCAATCCCTAGTGGACCCCAAACTCATCAACCCGGAGGCTACAGTGACAATTCAACCCTTCGTGTCACAGTCTGTAACCTTGCCTACAGCCCAGTTGCATGTCCAGTACAAGGGCTGGGCAGGAATGTGGACTTTTGCAGTCTATGACAATTATCCCATCCCCATGCTGCTGGGGGAAGACTTGGCCAACCATGTGAAGCTAGCCAAGAGGGTGGGAATAGTCACCCGCAGCCAGGCTAAGCAAGCTTTCACCTCCATCCCTGTTCCTGAGCCGTCCACCAGAGCCCCGTCGGTGTTACCGGAGACCCAAACACAGGTGGTGGAACCGGATCCCCTGCCAACGACTGCAACAGCCGTAGTGGATCCAATCCCAGAGACCCAGTCAAAGCCAGTCCCAGAACCGGAACTGGCAACGCAACCAGCACCAGAACCATTGCCAGCACTGAGTCCAGCGCTTGCAAAACCGTCTACAACTCCAATGCCAGAGGGCACCAGCGAGCCTGAACTGGCGGAAGCAGCGGATAACCCTACCCAAGAGGCTCAGCCAGAGCCTGAAATACCACATAGTGCACCAGAGGACAGCGGTTCACAGTCAATGGAGACAGCCCCAGCACCTGCATCGCTTCCAGAGGGACCAAGCCCCAGTCCACAGTCCAAGGAGGAACTGATGTCTCCAGCATCAAGGGAACAGTTCCAGGCCGAGCAGGAAGCAGATGACAGCCTTCAGAAAGCTTGGGCGGCGGCGCGGAGCACCCCACCGCCTCTCAGCTCTTCTAACCGATCCCGGTTTGTTGTAGAAAAAGGACTTTTATACAAGGAGACTCTTTCTGGTGGGCACCAGGAAGACTGGCATCCTCAAAGACAGTTGGTAGTTCCCACTAAGTATCGGGTAAAGCTCTTGAGCTTAGCCCGTGATCATCCCAGTGGCCATTCTGGGGTGAACAGAACCAAAGACCGGTTGGGGAAGTCCTTCCACTGGGAGGGAATGGGCAAGGACGTTGCTAATTATGTCCGGTCTTGTGAGGTGTGCCAACGAGTGGGAAAGCCCCAAGACCAGGTTAAAGCCCCTCTCCAGCCACTACCCATAATTGAGGTCCCATTTCAGCGAGTAGCTGTGGATATTCTGGGTCCTTTCCCAAGGAAGACACCCAGAGGAAAGCAGTACGTACTGACTTTCATGGATTTTGCTACCCGATGGCCGGAAGCTGTACCCTTAAGCAACACCAAGGCTAAAAGTGTGTGCCAGGCATTAGCAGACATTTTTGCCAGGGTAGGGTGGCCCTCCGACATCCTTACAGATTCGGGAACTAATTTCCTGGCAGGGAAAATGAAAAACCTGTGGGAAGCTCATGGGGTGAATCACTTGGTTGCCACCCCTCATCACCATCAAACCAATGGTCTGGTGGAGAGGTTTAACGGAACTTTGGGGGCCATGATACGTAAATTCGTAAATGAACACTCCAATGATTGGGACCTAGTGTTGCAGCAGTTGCTTTTTGCCTACAGGGCTGTTCCACATCCCAGTTTAGGGTTTTCACCATTTGAACTTGTGTATGGCCGCGAGGTTAAGGGGCCATTACAGTTGGTGAAGCAGCAATGGGAGGGGCTTACGCCTTCTCCAGGAACTAACATTCTAGACTTTGTAAACAACCTACAAAACACCCTCCGACACTCTTTAGCCCTTGCTAAAGAAAACCTAAAGGATGCTCAGGAAGAGCAAAAGGCCTGGTATGATAAACATTCCAGAGAACGGTCCTTCAAAGTAGGAGACCAAGTCATGGTCTTAAAGGCGCTCCAGGCCCATAAAATGGAAGCGTCGTGGGAAGGACCATTCACGGTCCAGGAGCGCCTAGGAGCTGTTAACTATCTCATAGCCTCCCCCACCTCCAACATAAAGCCTAAGGTATACCATGTTAATTCTCTTAAGCCCTTTTATTCCAGAGAATTAAACGTTTGCCAGTTTACAGCCCAGGAAACAGATGACGCGGAGTGGCCGGCAGGTGTCTACTACGAAGGAAAAAGGAATGGTGGCGTGGAAGAGGTGAACCTCTCCACGACCCTGGGACGTCTGCAGCGACAGCAGATCAAGGAGCTGTGCACAAGCTTTGCACCGATTTTCTCAGCCACTCCAGGACGGACCGAACGGGCATACCACTCCATTGACACAGGTAATGCTCACCCAATTAGAACCCCACCCTACCGGGAGTCACCTCATGCCCAAGCTGCTATACAAAGGGAGATCCAGGACATGCTACAGATGGGTATAATCCGCCCCTCTACCAGTGCATGGGCATCTCCAGTGGTTCTAGTTCCCAAACCAGATGGGGAAATACGCTTTTGCGTGGACTACCGTAAGCTAAATGCTGTAACTCGTCCTGACAACTATCCAATGCCACGCACAGATGAGCTATTGGAAAAATTGGGACATGCCCAATTCATCTCTACTTTAGACTTAACCAAAGGGTACTGGCAAGTACCACTAGATGAACCCGCTAAGGAAAGGTCAGCCTTCGTCACCCAGGCAGGGGTGTACGAATTCAATGTACTCCCTTTCGGGTTGCGAAATGCACCCGCCACCTTCCAAAGACTTGTAGATGGTCTCCTAGCGGGATTGGGAGAATCTGCAGTTGCCTACCTCGATGATGTGGCCATTTTTTCTGATTCATGGACAGAACACCTGGAGCACCTGGAAAAAGTCTTCGAGCGCATCCGACAGGCAGGACTAACTGTTAAGGCTAAAAAGTGTCAAATAGGCCAAAACAGGGTGACTTACTTGGGGCACCAGGTGGGTCAAGGAACTATAAATCCCCTACAGGCCAAAGTGGATGCTATCCAAAAGTGGCCGGTTCCAAAGTCCAAGAAACAGGTCCAATCCTTCTTAGGCTTGGCCGGATATTATAGGCGATTTGTACCACACTACAGCCAAATCGCCGCCCCGCTGACAGACTTAACCAGAAAGAAACACCCAAATGCAGTTCAGTGGACTGATAAGTGTCAAAAGGCCTTTAACCAGCTTAAGGCAACACTCATGTCTGACCCTGTGCTAAGGGCCCCAGACTTTGACAAACCGTTCCTAGTAACCACAGATGCTTCCGAGCGAGGCGTGGGAGCAGTTTTAATGCAGGAAGGACCGGATCAAGAATTCCATCCTGTCGTGTTTCTCAGCAAGAAACTGTCTGAGAGGGAAAGCCACTGGTCAATCAGCGAAAAGGAATGCTACGCCATTGTGTACGCGCTGGAAAAGCTACGCCCATATGTTTGGGGATGGCGTTTCCAACTACAAACAGACCATGCTGCGCTACAGTGGCTTCATACCGCCAAGGGAAATAACAAAAAACTTCTTCGATGGAGTTTAGCTCTCCAAGATTTTGATTTTGAAATACAACACATTTCGGGAGCTTCTAACAAAGTGGCTGATGCACTGTCCCGGGAAAGTTTCCCAGAGTTAACTGGTTAACAATTGTTCTTGGAATGAAACATATTGTTAGTTTTTATATAATCAGTAGTATGTCTAAAGATACATGTGTCTTATTAACTCTGTTTTCTCCTAGAACTCCAGGAAGAAATCACAGCCAGTGTGGAACCGAACGTCCAACACTATCTGTGATTTGGGGGGCGTGTCATAACTATTAAGGGAAGGGTAACAGCTCTCTGTGTACAGAGAC
>NW_020703270.1:0-3234 GCF_002925995.2 Terrapene triunguis | reverse complement strand
TGCACATAGCTTTTTTTTTTTTTTTTTTTATAATCTGTTGAGATATGCCAGATTGTGATACAAAATTCTTAAGCAAAAGCTCCACAACAGCCCCCGCATGACATATTTTACCAATACAAAACTGTTGCAAAACCTTCGTCCAAGATCCTGCATTTTCCCTTCCCGCAAGAAAACACACCACCAAAACTAACACATAGTAATATATTTTCTTGGTTTGATAACCCCAAAACAACATTAACTTATCTTAAACTTATAAAACAAAAATTATACACACCAGGAGTGTTTTTTAACAAATTTAACTAACCTATTTATAGTCAAATGATTCTACCTTAATAACCTTTTGCCTGGATTATTTACAGACACTCCCAAAGGAATGGCTGCAAAGAAACCAAGAATTTCCTTTTTTAACATTTATTCATAGTTTTACCGCTTATGCCATTTGTGATGGGTTAGATCACAGAAACCCACTTGGGAGCTGCCACCCAATGTACCAAGACTACTTCCGCTCCTGCTTTCCCTGCCAGCTCAGGACTTCAGCACCCCGTCTTGCTGAGCCAGACACTCCAGTTTGCTCTAACACAGACCCCGCTGAATCACTTGTTCCAAAGCTGCAAGTTTACCTAAAAACAACTCACAGTAGTGTGCTTGTCTCTAGCACTCAGATGCCCAAATCCCAATGAGGTCTAAACCCAAATAAATCCGTTTGACCCTGCACAAGCTCATGCAGGGCAAACTCACAAATTGCCCGCCCTCTACAACACTGATAGAGAGATACATTTATATTTCTAGATTTAGATACAAGAGTGGTACAAATCAGATGACTATATCTAGTAGATCATAAGCTCTGTAATGACACCTTACAAGAGACCTTTTGCATGAAGCATATCCCAGTTACGTTATATTTACTTATTACCATATTTTTTCTAAAACTATTCCAGTTACATTATATTGACTTATTATTAAGCTTTTATAAAATCATATAGACTTCACATTACACCACTATTTAAACAATTACTATTATAAAAGAAAGAAAGCAAGAAGCCAACTCTGCAATTACTTAAATTACACCAGCAACTACAGAGCTAACCCCTCAACCCCCCTCTCTTGACTTCCTCAAACTGCGGTTGTCTGCCCGCTTTGGGCCCGATCCTTTTTTCTTATGGGCACAGGCATTGTTTCACTACCAATTCAGCAAGGAGGGTGGGCTGCTTTTACCAACTCTCCTTGTAGAAGAGGATTAATTATTTAACAAAGCAATTATTACTATACTTAAAGAGTGGTTAAACAATACAACAACACTAAAACACTTGCTATCATGCCTGAAGAATAGTTAAACAACACAAATTAAGACACTGCAATAAGCGCAGTTCTCCTCATCTTGGCGAGAACAATTTCCTAGCCCCCATTCTATAGGGTGAGGCCGCCCTAGCCCCCATTCCATAGGGTGAGGCTTGCCCTCCAACATTCACACCACTAGGGAGGATTTACAAGGGTGGTCCTCGCATGCACCCTGTCCGGCAATGGGTTACCAATCCGCCTCTAAGAGGAACGGGGTAGGATGCCCGAGTGCCCCAGGTTTTGGCAAACGATTCTCAGGGGCTCCCCTTCAAACGCAGCAAGGGGAGGGAGCTCACTCCACAGTGATCCAACCCACACGCGAGTTTTGCTCCAGAGGAAGATAAGATTTGGGGAAGGGGTTTTTTGGTCGTAGGTCAATCACACGAAAAAATTAGGAAAGCCTTGGTCACCGTACTTTCCTCCCCAGTAGAGAGCACCGTCCCGTCTTCAAGAGAACGGGGTAGGATACCCTACTACCTAAGAGTACCAGGACGGATTCCGAAGGGCCCCCCCGCTCTCCGAGCAAGGAGGTGGTCTCCGTACACTCCTCCCCCAGCAGGGAGCACCAGCCCGTCTTCAAGAGAACGGGATAGGATACCCCACTGCCTAGGAATACTTGGACGGTTTCCCGGGGCCTTCCCGCCCTCCGGGCGAGAAGGGACACAATGGTCACTTAAAGGGCAAGAAGGGTGGGGACCTACTACTCACACAAAGCGGGGGTCACCGCTCCAACGGTTCCTTACCCCACCCGTAGCAGTCCCGGGCCACCTTACGACTCTCAATCACCACCACACTTATTTTCCTACCTCACTACCAGGGATCTTCACTACAACAGTCCCAACTCTCGGGGGCTGTCAAAGTCCCTGGGCCGCAGGTCTCATTAGTTCACACAGCCTATTGCTGTATGAGGTCCACCAACCTATTGCTAGTGGGAGCTACTCCGGCCCCTTCGGCTGTCTCCGGGTCAACCTGAATTAGCCCCCGCCTCCTTGCAGAGTTCAGGTAGTGGATTCCGCCCCCCTTCCAATCCGGGGATTCCACCCCACTTTACTTAAGGGGTCCACCCGCGTTCTATTGGTCCGGTGGATTCGGCCCCTACATTCTACTCATGGGGTCCACTTTCCCGGGGTTCCTCAGCAGCCGGTACCTAAACCTGTTCCTCAACCCCCCCTGGGGGAACCACTCCCCAGAGGGTCAGTGCCACAAAGCTAACAAAAAGACAGTATAAAACTTAAAAAGGCAAAGCATAGGAGTTTGGCGTACTTCTTGTTCTTATTAAGATTAGAAACCCCCTCAGTTGTTTACCTCTAGTCCTCGGGTCACTCAGTTCTTAAGTCAGTGGTGGTTTCCTTTATGTTCCAGAGAGATCACCCAGCCTATTCAGCCTCTGTTCCTGCCTGAACAATCTCCTGTCATCCGAAACTTGTTTTTATTCTGGGCTGGCACTCTAAAAGTGTTTAACTGCCAGACGGATGTCCCAGTAATTTCACAGAGGCTGTTTAGGAAACCGTTGGGTCTAAGACCACGTGTACACACCACAAAACAGACAGTTCCCTACGCCCTCCCCCATAGCTTATAGCCTAAGAGAGCGCAGCATGATGCAAAACATGAAACAGACAAGTTACAGAATGGACACACACAAAACGAACAGGCGTCAGGCAAATGAGTCTTACCTTAAAAGGTTCGGATCACAGCGCGTTCTCACCTGAACCTGGAGCCTATGGGCAGCCCCTCACCGGTCCCAAATAGAGACAAGGGTCTCTTACCTGGCGCCTGGGATCGGTGTAGGAGCGGTCCACGGTCCTCCGGTCCGGTGGGACGTCGAGTGATCCCGGACGAGCCCCCAAATTGTCGTGGCAAGAATCACCCACGCAGTGATTTTAGTTCACAGACTCA
>NW_020703269.1:0-3234 GCF_002925995.2 Terrapene triunguis | reverse complement strand
TGCACATAGCTTTTTTTTTTTTTTTTTTTATAATCTGTTGAGATATGCCAGATTGTGATACAAAATTCTTAAGCAAAAGCTCCACAACAGCCCCCGCATGACATATTTTACCAATACAAAACTGTTGCAAAACCTTCGTCCAAGATCCTGCATTTTCCCTTCCCGCAAGAAAACACACCACCAAAACTAACACATAGTAATATATTTTCTTGGTTTGATAACCCCAAAACAACATTAACTTATCTTAAACTTATAAAACAAAAATTATACACACCAGGAGTGTTTTTTAACAAATTTAACTAACCTATTTATAGTCAAATGATTCTACCTTAATAACCTTTTGCCTGGATTATTTACAGACACTCCCAAAGGAATGGCTGCAAAGAAACCAAGAATTTCCTTTTTTAACATTTATTCATAGTTTTACCGCTTATGCCATTTGTGATGGGTTAGATCACAGAAACCCACTTGGGAGCTGCCACCCAATGTACCAAGACTACTTCCGCTCCTGCTTTCCCTGCCAGCTCAGGACTTCAGCACCCCGTCTTGCTGAGCCAGACACTCCAGTTTGCTCTAACACAGACCCCGCTGAATCACTTGTTCCAAAGCTGCAAGTTTACCTAAAAACAACTCACAGTAGTGTGCTTGTCTCTAGCACTCAGATGCCCAAATCCCAATGAGGTCTAAACCCAAATAAATCCGTTTGACCCTGCACAAGCTCATGCAGGGCAAACTCACAAATTGCCCGCCCTCTACAACACTGATAGAGAGATACATTTATATTTCTAGATTTAGATACAAGAGTGGTACAAATCAGATGACTATATCTAGTAGATCATAAGCTCTGTAATGACACCTTACAAGAGACCTTTTGCATGAAGCATATCCCAGTTACGTTATATTTACTTATTACCATATTTTTTCTAAAACTATTCCAGTTACATTATATTGACTTATTATTAAGCTTTTATAAAATCATATAGACTTCACATTACACCACTATTTAAACAATTACTATTATAAAAGAAAGAAAGCAAGAAGCCAACTCTGCAATTACTTAAATTACACCAGCAACTACAGAGCTAACCCCTCAACCCCCCTCTCTTGACTTCCTCAAACTGCGGTTGTCTGCCCGCTTTGGGCCCGATCCTTTTTTCTTATGGGCACAGGCATTGTTTCACTACCAATTCAGCAAGGAGGGTGGGCTGCTTTTACCAACTCTCCTTGTAGAAGAGGATTAATTATTTAACAAAGCAATTATTACTATACTTAAAGAGTGGTTAAACAATACAACAACACTAAAACACTTGCTATCATGCCTGAAGAATAGTTAAACAACACAAATTAAGACACTGCAATAAGCGCAGTTCTCCTCATCTTGGCGAGAACAATTTCCTAGCCCCCATTCTATAGGGTGAGGCCGCCCTAGCCCCCATTCCATAGGGTGAGGCTTGCCCTCCAACATTCACACCACTAGGGAGGATTTACAAGGGTGGTCCTCGCATGCACCCTGTCCGGCAATGGGTTACCAATCCGCCTCTAAGAGGAACGGGGTAGGATGCCCGAGTGCCCCAGGTTTTGGCAAACGATTCTCAGGGGCTCCCCTTCAAACGCAGCAAGGGGAGGGAGCTCACTCCACAGTGATCCAACCCACACGCGAGTTTTGCTCCAGAGGAAGATAAGATTTGGGGAAGGGGTTTTTTGGTCGTAGGTCAATCACACGAAAAAATTAGGAAAGCCTTGGTCACCGTACTTTCCTCCCCAGTAGAGAGCACCGTCCCGTCTTCAAGAGAACGGGGTAGGATACCCTACTACCTAAGAGTACCAGGACGGATTCCGAAGGGCCCCCCCGCTCTCCGAGCAAGGAGGTGGTCTCCGTACACTCCTCCCCCAGCAGGGAGCACCAGCCCGTCTTCAAGAGAACGGGATAGGATACCCCACTGCCTAGGAATACTTGGACGGTTTCCCGGGGCCTTCCCGCCCTCCGGGCGAGAAGGGACACAATGGTCACTTAAAGGGCAAGAAGGGTGGGGACCTACTACTCACACAAAGCGGGGGTCACCGCTCCAACGGTTCCTTACCCCACCCGTAGCAGTCCCGGGCCACCTTACGACTCTCAATCACCACCACACTTATTTTCCTACCTCACTACCAGGGATCTTCACTACAACAGTCCCAACTCTCGGGGGCTGTCAAAGTCCCTGGGCCGCAGGTCTCATTAGTTCACACAGCCTATTGCTGTATGAGGTCCACCAACCTATTGCTAGTGGGAGCTACTCCGGCCCCTTCGGCTGTCTCCGGGTCAACCTGAATTAGCCCCCGCCTCCTTGCAGAGTTCAGGTAGTGGATTCCGCCCCCCTTCCAATCCGGGGATTCCACCCCACTTTACTTAAGGGGTCCACCCGCGTTCTATTGGTCCGGTGGATTCGGCCCCTACATTCTACTCATGGGGTCCACTTTCCCGGGGTTCCTCAGCAGCCGGTACCTAAACCTGTTCCTCAACCCCCCCTGGGGGAACCACTCCCCAGAGGGTCAGTGCCACAAAGCTAACAAAAAGACAGTATAAAACTTAAAAAGGCAAAGCATAGGAGTTTGGCGTACTTCTTGTTCTTATTAAGATTAGAAACCCCCTCAGTTGTTTACCTCTAGTCCTCGGGTCACTCAGTTCTTAAGTCAGTGGTGGTTTCCTTTATGTTCCAGAGAGATCACCCAGCCTATTCAGCCTCTGTTCCTGCCTGAACAATCTCCTGTCATCCGAAACTTGTTTTTATTCTGGGCTGGCACTCTAAAAGTGTTTAACTGCCAGACGGATGTCCCAGTAATTTCACAGAGGCTGTTTAGGAAACCGTTGGGTCTAAGACCACGTGTACACACCACAAAACAGACAGTTCCCTACGCCCTCCCCCATAGCTTATAGCCTAAGAGAGCGCAGCATGATGCAAAACATGAAACAGACAAGTTACAGAATGGACACACACAAAACGAACAGGCGTCAGGCAAATGAGTCTTACCTTAAAAGGTTCGGATCACAGCGCGTTCTCACCTGAACCTGGAGCCTATGGGCAGCCCCTCACCGGTCCCAAATAGAGACAAGGGTCTCTTACCTGGCGCCTGGGATCGGTGTAGGAGCGGTCCACGGTCCTCCGGTCCGGTGGGACGTCGAGTGATCCCGGACGAGCCCCCAAATTGTCGTGGCAAGAATCACCCACGCAGTGATTTTAGTTCACAGACTCA
>NW_020703268.1:0-2881 GCF_002925995.2 Terrapene triunguis | reverse complement strand
TGTCGTGGCAAGAATCACCCACGCAGTGATTTTAGTTCACAGACTCAGAGCCTGAGGCCTTTATTGCAATACGAACCAGTGCGCACTGGGGTGCAGCTCGAAAGCTGGCACCCCGAACAGCAGCACGCAGGCTGCTTTTATTTACTAAAACCACAAGCATGATACAATTAATACGTCATTAGTTAAGAAATTAAGAACCAATCACAAGCTGGGCATATAGTGGACACGAGTTCAAGGACAAATCACAAGCCGAGCTTTGGATGAACACGCGTTGGTCACAAGCTGGGGTGTTGAGTTGGGGTCACTCTTCCCTCCTCCCCTCGCCCTCTTTCTTAATGTTCCAAGAAGTGGGTGTAATTGGGCATGGGGACATTTGGTGGTTTCCGCGAGGGTGGTGCTCAACTCTGGCTTGGGTACATTTCTTAAGACTTGGTACATGTCATTTTTCCGGGGGATTTCGGTAAGAGCTAAGGGGGGCTTTTCGGGGGACGCTTAAAAGAGAGCTATCATTGGCTGGTTTGCAGATAGCTGGAATTAGAGAATATTGCAAACAATAGTAGCAGCAAAGATGATTATCTTTCCGTAAAACAATGTCTCAATAGCTAGCAATTTTGCGGTTATCATATTTCTAAAACAGTTAGTTTCCCAACAGACTTTATGATTCCCTCCTCTGTTACTACTTTTGTCTGGGTTTTGGCAGAGAATTGATTTGAGCAGTATTGTTCCGGCTTTTAGGCCTTCTCTACTCTGCACAAAGGTCATCATCATGACAGCCTTCTGTTGGAGGTGTTTTAGGGCCTGTAGGCCCAGAACTTTGGCCATTGGAAAAAGAAGGCCCCCCTGTCCTGTTCCTCCACAAACTCCCTCCTCTGATGCCCTATAGGCATCACTATCCTTATTTAGAAAAGAGGCCATAGGACAGTATTTAGATCCAGAATTAATACTAAGGTGGTTAACTTTTCAGATCTAAGGGACAATATAGTGTGGGGTGGGGAACATCTGTGAAAATAAAAGGGCTCTCGGTGGTGGTTGGGGGTGAACCGGGAGCCGGGGCAAACGACAAAATTTACATAGACAACAAGCAACAGCCAACCTTAATTCGCAACAAACTGCTAGAACAATCCAAAATAGAATGTGAAGGGCAGAAGAGATTAGCCAACTGGGTGTAACTTGGGCGATTTCCTTAGAGGCAAAGCACACAATGTTGTGGGAGAAGCATAAGGTATGTACTCCATAAGCAGTTTGGAAAGCTTTGGCTTCTTTGTTGTATTCTATTTCTATTACATGCATTTGGGTCTTGCAGGTGAGATAAGTTGGAGAGCAGAGGGAGTAGAGAAGTGAGGTTTAGGAAGCAGTTAGGGATAGGGGAAGTCCAATTAAATGTAAAAGGAACACTTGGATGGAGGGTTACATAAACCTGAGGATTAGCAGGCCATACAATAAAGCGGTTTTCTTGTGCAGTGGTTAAGTTAAGGTGAAAGGGGATAGGGATGTGGGGGTCCGATGACAGGGCACATCCATGGCTCTTACTAAATAGTAATTTTCCCTCTGGATCTTTACCTATAGCTTTCCCTCCCCAACATGCCAAATTAAAATGTTAACCACCTCTTTAGGATGCAATTTGCGGAGGCAAAATAGCTGTGGGGGTTCCAAGGGCCATAATGACCACAAGGTTCCGATTCCCACCCAGATATGTTGAGCAGCGAAATCATAGGGAGTGGTGATGGAATGGTTAGGTTTATGGGGTGGTTTGACTTCCCATACCTGCCGGTGGATAACCCAGTCCCATAGACAATTCGCCCAGGGTTCTGGCACAAGTAAGTGCACTGGAGCCCAGGTGCCATTTACCGGTTCCGAAGCTTGGAAGGTACATGCAACAATGTTCACGTATTTTTTCACTTCCACAGCTTGGGTGGCACTTTCACAGTAGTGGTAAGAGTTTTAGGCCACCGCTGATTTAAAACATTGGTTTGCATTTTTTCTAAGGGACCGTTAAAGAAATCCTGCATTTGACTACAAGCAGAATTCCAGACAGTGTCCTTTTTGCTAAGGCTAGGATGTGCTATACCACATTTGTTGTTCCGAGACTTGAATTTCCCTGAGGCCACAGCCAGACAGTTATGGGAATCAGAGAAGGTATGAGGGGGAGTAGCTGGGGAACGGGGACTACAACAATGGGCAACCATGTAGAGCCGGGGTACATTGCAATATGACACAGGCCAAACCAGAGGCTACTGATTGGCCAAGATTCAGAAAGAAAAAAATAAAAAAATTACTTTTTCCCTCCCCACCCCAAGTTCGTTAAGGAGGAGAGTCTGAGGAATATTAAAAGTTTCATTTTCAGGTAGTTTTGGCTAGCTTCCGCAAGCTATTCTTCAAGATTTCGTAGTCTTAGTTCACTTAGCTGTCCGGCAATGAGGCTGCAAGGGAGGGGTTACTAGCACAATCACCTTGCTTGGTTGGAGGCTTTATTATGGCCTCAGGTGGAGAAGTTGTTTTCTTAGCAAGGTCCGAAGGCTTAATGGATTTGTCAGCGTCAAGAGTCCCATAGCATGGGGCCAGGGCAGTTCTTTGCTGATGGACCCTTATGCAGACCCAGTCTCTGGTTTCAGTGAGTGGCAGGACTGCTGTATATAAAAAGACCTAACACATTTCGTTAGTGCCTGACTATTGTGTAATTTGTTAAACGGCTGTTTATTTGAGTCAGGTTAGCAGGGCACTGTTGGTAGCTGCATTGGGTGCCCTGGTAAAAATTTATGAGGGCTGAATTTGGTCCTTTGATTGGGAGTGGCTTTTAAAGGACATTTGGCCATACTGGATCTGTGAAGCTGCACCCATACTGGATTTGTGAAGCTGCACATAGCTTTTTTTTTTTTTTTTT
>NW_020703267.1:0-1503 GCF_002925995.2 Terrapene triunguis | reverse complement strand
AAGCAGGAGCCATGACAAGGGTTCCGTCCCCACCTCCAGCGCTGACTTAGCCTGGGCGGGTCTTTTCCTCGGTTTCCCCATCTGTAGGACGAGGGCGATCCCCAGCTCCTCCTCCTCTCTGCCCCCTGCCCCTGGCCTTATTGGAAATCCCGGGAGGTGGGCGCATGGAGCTGGACAGGACTTTGGAGGAGTCTGGCCCCAGGCCCTGCAGCGCAGTGGGGCCAACAAAAGGAGCCCCACGACCCATGGCTGAGTCTCAGGCTTCGGCCTAGTCAATAAACAACCCCCCCGCTTCCCTCCATCCCTCCCAGGATCCTCTGTGGCTCCATGTCCACTGCACAGCTTAGCCCAAACAGCTCCTCACCAGGTCCCCTTCCATGGTGGCTGTATCACTGCGCCGGGCTCCAGCCGTGACGAGGCCCGGCGCGGCGTGCTCGGGATTCCCAGCTCCACTCCAGGAGCACGAAGACATCCTCGCCCTGAAGAAGGGACTGGGCATCAGTGAAAGGGGCCGGGGCACCATCCCCTGAGCCGTGGGGGCAGCATGCCCCAGCCCCCAAGGCTCATTCCATTTTGGGGCTCCCCGCGGAGGGTCCCGAAGTGGTGGCCAGTTAGCGGCAATTTTGATGGCAGCTTTGGAGGTGGGGCTGCTGGCCCATTGGGCCAACACACACCCAACTCACTGGGCCAAGCACAGCATGATCCCTGGGAACGTCATGCCTTCAGTAGGGCTCTGTGTGGGTGCGGGAATCCACCCACAGGGGGCGGCTTGCAGGATCTGGGCCTGGTTCCAAGCTGGTGATCCAGCGGCAAATAATCTCCTGAGCCCATTAGTGCCTGAGCCATCTCCTCCCACCAATAACTGGCATGCTTTCAATGCAGAAAGGAGACTTGTGCTGCCATTTGCCTCTGTAAACCTCTGTCCGTTAATGAACGAATTAATGCCCACAGCAGGTCAGCATTACTAGCCCTGTGGGAAAACTGAGGCACAGTGTTACTTGCCCCCCAAGTCGCTCAGCGCATCAGTGTCAGAGGCAGGAATGGAACCCAGGAGTTCCTGGCTCCCGGGCCTGTGCTCAGATCACTACGGCGGGACGAACGCCGAGCACTGCAATCCAGTCCCTTTAACCCCCGGGCTCCTGCAGATCAGAATCCCTGTCCCTCTCCCACTCTCACTGCCGAGCACCTGCTTCCCAGCTCCTTCCTTCAGCCTCAGCCAACAGAGCAGGAGACAACGTCCCTCCCCGCTCCCCCCAGCCTGACATCACAAAGGGGCAGGCAAGCCTGCCCATAGGGCGCTGTCTCCATAGCAAAGCCAGGCCTGGCAGGTTTACCAGGCTTGCTCTCTATGATGTGTATTACATTAGCACCTTGAGCCCTCTGGGCTGACACCGGGGGAGCTCTGTTGAGCTGGGTGATGCAGGGAGAGCCCGGCTCTACCCCCAAGAGCTCAAGCAGAGATCCTCAAAGGTATGTAGGGGCCTAACTCCCATTGAAATCCAT
>NW_020703266.1:0-1544 GCF_002925995.2 Terrapene triunguis | reverse complement strand
AAGCAGGAGCCATGACAAGGGTTCCGTCCCCACCTCCAGCGCTGACTCAGCCTGGGCGTGTCTTTTCCTCAGTTTCCCCATCTGTAGGACGAGGGCGATCCCCAGCTCCTCCTCCTCTCTGCCCCCTGCCCCTGGCCTTATTGGAAATCCCGGGAGGTGGGCGCATGGAGCTGGACAGGACTTTGGAGGAGTCTGGCCCCAGGCCCTGCAGCGCAGTGGGGCCAACAAAAGGAGCCCCACGACCCATGGCTGAGTCTCAGGCTTCGGCCTAGTCAATAAACGACCCCCCCGCTTCCCTCCATCCCTCCCAGGATCCTCTGTGGCTCCATGTCCACTGCACAGCTTAGCCCAAGCAGCTCCTCACCAGGTCCCCTTCCATGGTGGCTGTATCACTGCGCTGGGCTCCAGCCGTGACGAGGCCCGGCACGGCGTGCTCGGGATTCCCAACTCCACTCCAGGAGCACGAAGACATCCTCGCCCTGCAGAAGGGACTGGGCATCAGTGAAAGGGGCCGGGGCACCATCCCCTGAGCCGTGGGGGCAGCATGCCCCAGCCCCCAAGGCTCATTCCATTTTGGGGCTCCCCGCGGAGGGTCCCGAAGTGGTGGCCAGTTAGCGGCAATTTTGATGGCAGCTTTGGAGGTGGGGCTGCTGGCCCACTGGGCCAACACACACCCAACAACTCACTGATGGCCAAGCACAGCATGATCCCTGGGAACGTCATGCCTTGATTAGGCTCTGTGTGGGTGCGGGAATCCACCCACAGGGGGTGGCTTGCAGGATCTGGGCCTGGTTCCAAGCTGGTGATCCAGCGGCAAATAATCTCCTGAGCCCATTAGTGCCTGAGCCATCTCCTCCCACTAATAACTGGCATGTTTTCAATGCAGAAAGGAGACTTGTGCTGCCATTTGCCTCTGTAAACCTCTGTCCGTTAATGAACGAATTAATGCCCACAGCAGGTCAGCATTACTAGCCCTGTGGGGAAACTGAGGCACAGTGTTCCTTGCCCCCCAAGTCGCTCAGCGCATCAGTGTCAGAGGCAGGAATGGAACCCAGGAGTTCCTGGCTCCCGGGCCTGTGCTCAGATCACTAGGGCGGGACGAACGCCGAGCACTGCAACCTAGTCCCTTTAACCCCCGGGCTCCTGCAGATCAGAATCCCTGTCCCTCTCCCACTCTCACTGCCGAGCACCTGCTTCCCAGCTCCTTCCTTCGGCCTCAGCCAGCAGAGCAGGAGACAACGTCCCTCCCCGCCCCCCCCAGCCTGACATCACAAAGGGGCAAGCAAGCCTGCCCATAGGGCGCTGTCTCCATAGCAAAGCCAGGCCTGGCAGGTTTACCAGGCTTGCTCTCTATGATGTGTATTACATTAGCACCTTGAGCCCTCTGGGCTGACACCGGGGGAGCTCTGTTGAGCTGGGTGATGCAGGGAGAGCCCAGCTCTACCCCCAAGAGCTCAAGCAGAGATCCTCAAAGGTATTTAGGGACCTAACTCCCACTGAAATCCATAGGAGTTAGGCCCCTAAATACCGTTGAGGATCAGGGC
>NW_020703265.1:0-5757 GCF_002925995.2 Terrapene triunguis | reverse complement strand
ATTCACCACCAGATGTCAGGGTAGAGCTCATCCTGACTCTGCTTACATCCTCCCCCCAGCCAAGAATCTGTCGTCCCGACAAATCACACTCCCTATTATACCAACTCACTGGATCCCTCCAAAGGGCCTCAGATAGCCCACTCTAGCTTCCACAAGCCTGTGTGCTAAACATATTGGTTCCTCACTAGTCACCCCAGGTGCATCATAAGTCAACCGTTTTACTGGTCTTATTACCCTGTCTCGTCTATTGAGAATCTCTGTTGCCGTGGTAGGGGGGACAGCCTCTTGAACGATGGATGGAGAGGTTTCCTTTGAGGGCCCCTCAGCTATTGGCATAGGCCCCTGCAGTTCTAGTTCTAACAGTGGAGGGTCCAAGGTGCCCAGGACATCCTCCACCTGTATGTCTCCACTGTCCAATAACCTGTGTGTGTCATCACATGGGGGTCCCACCAGTGGCCCAGGGGTGTCAGGAATGGGCCTAAATACTTCTGCCATGGGGTTTAGGGCGGAAGAGGAGGAGCTCTCTTTTGATGCTGATCGAGACTGAGATCTTGTCTCCATCCCAGGATACACCATGGTTGTGTCTTCCTCCTCAGACTCACTCTCGCATGTGCTGCATAGGGGTAGGTTAGCTACAGGGGGCTGGCTGTCCATGTTGGAGGGCAGCTTTGGTCCAGCACCTTCGTTCCGCCCGGTTGCCCTGTTGTGGCCCCTCTCATACGGGGTGTCTACCAATTCCCCCACAGGGAGCAAAAGGTTTCTATGCACTGTCTTTGTCTGCCCTGGACCATCTTCAGGTTCGATCTTGTAGACCGGCAGGTCTCCTAGCTTTTCCATCACCAAGTAAGGTACTGCCTTCCATCTGTCAGCTATCTTGTGTTTGCCAGTAATACCCAAATTTCGCAGCAGGACTCTGTCCCCCGGCTGGAGTTCTTGCAGACGTACCCTAGCATCATATCGATGTTTGTTCCGGTCTGCGTTCTTCCGAGCCGCAGATGTAGCTAAGTGATAAGCATCCCGCAGCTTTTCTCTTAGTCGGGATACATATTGCTGATGAGTTTCATAGCTATCTCCATCCTCTGATACACCAAAGCACAGGTCTATGGGTAATCTTGGTTCTCGCCCAAACATTAAGAGATATGGGGTGACTCCTGTAGCATCATTCTTTGTGGCATTGTAGGCGTGCACCAGAAATGCGACATGTTGGCTCCAGGTTGCCTTCTGCTCTGGCCGCAAAGTCCCCAACATATCTAATAGGGTTCGGTTGAACCTCTCTGGCTGTGGATCACCTTGAGGGTGATAAGGCGTTGTCCTAGACTTTTTAATTCCTGCTATCCTCAGCACCTCCTTCAGAAGGTGACTCTCAAAGTCCCGCCCCTGATCCGAGTGTATCCGGGCTGGAAATCCATAAACTGAGAAATATTTCTCCCACAGTACTCGAGCAACAGTGGTGGCCCTCTGATCACGTGTGGGATATGCCTGCGCATATCGCGTATAATGGTCAGTCACTACTAGAATGTTCCCAATATTTCTCTTGTCTACTTCTAAAGACAAGAAATCAATGCATACCAGCTCCAGAGGTTTGTTGCTGGTGATGTTCTTCAGATATGCAGCCCGCGTGGGCAGAGTTTTCCTTTTAACACATCGAGCGCAGGTCTCACATTTCCTGCGAACATCTTCAGCCATCCGAGGCCAATAGAACCTACTACGAAGAAGTTCCAGGGTCCTCTCCATCCCTAAATGTCCAAAGTCATCATGCAGGGCCCTCATGGCCAGGGCTCTGTACTCTTTTGGCAGCACTAGCTGTGCTCGTTGCTTTTGTAAAGGGTCTGTGGTCACTCGGTGTAGCACTCCCTGAATCAGTTTCAGTTTGGTCCATTCTCTCAATAGTAGTTTACCCTCCGGGTTAGGTGGGACAACCACAGCTGGGCTTCGCCCCTCCCTTTTGGCAAGTAGTGTATCACGAATGTCAATATCTTGCAGCTGGGCTTCCTGCCAGTCAGCTGCATTGAGCATGGGCAAAGGAGATTGGTCCAACGCAATATAGTTCACTGAAGCAGAAGGCACGCATTCAGGGGGCAGGCCCAAAGCTTCTGCAGCACATCCATGAAGACTCTCATGGGACTCTGGCTCCCGGCGACTCACACTGCAAATAGCCCTCACTCCATCTGTGGGTATCACAGCAACTCCTGGTGCCTGTGGACGCCTGGACAATGCATCTGCATCTACATTGCTTCTCCCTGATCGGTATTGAATGCTGAAGTCATAGCTAGCCAAAGTGGCCACCCATCTTTGCCCTGTAGCATCCAGCTTAGCACTTGTTAACACATAGGTCAGTGGGTTGTTGTCTGTCCACACCTGGAACTGAGCACCATATAAGTAGTCTCGAAATTTCTCAGTGATGGCCCATTTCAAGGCCAAGAACTCCAGCTTGTGGGTGGGATAGCGAGTTTCACTATCAGACAGTCCTCGGCTGGCAAAGGCTACAGGTTTACGTTTTCCTTCCAGTTCCTGGTACAGTACTGCTCCCAGACCCTCCAAACTGGCATCAGTATGCAGGATAAATGGTTTGCTTGGGTCAGCAAAGACTAAGACTGGAGCATGAGTTAGGCAAGTAATGATTTCTCGAAAAGCCCTTTCACATCTCTCATCCCACCGTGGCCCAAATGGTTCGAAGGGGCCATAGTGTCTCTGCACAGGAGGCTTTGGGGACCTCCCCTTATTCTTGGTCTTAGATTTGTTCCTGCTGGACTGGTATCCCCTGGTAAGATCATTCAGAGGTTTTACAATCGTAGCATAGTTTTTCACAAATCTGCGGTAGTAGCCACTAAACCCAAGAAAGGTCTTGAGTTCTCTGTAGTTACTTGGACATGGCCATGTAGTGAGTGCTTCTATTTTATCGGGATCAGTACTCACACCCTCTTGGGACACGATGTGACCCACATACTTCACTGAGGTCCTGCAGAACTGGCATTTGTCAATTGAAAGCTTCAAACCATAATCCTCTAACCTATCAAGCACTTTAAGAAGTCTTTCTTCGTGCTCCTCCAAGGTTCTTCCAAACACAATCAGGTCATCCAAATAAACTAACACTTGCAGTAAATTCATGTCTCCCACAACTTTCTCCATAAGACGTTGAAATGTGGCAGGTGCTCCAGAAATCCCTTGGGGCATGCGTTCAAACTGATAAAACCCTAATGGGCAGATGAAGGCTGTCTTCTCCTTATCTTCTTCACCCAGAGGGATCTGGTAGTATCCACTCCGAAGATCCAACACAGAGAACCACTGGCTTCCTAGCAAACAGTCTAAGGCATCTTGGACTCGGGGCATTGTGTACTGGTCAACCACAGTACGGCGGTTGAGGGTGCGGTAGTCAATACACATCCGGATTTTCCCATTCTTTTTACGGACCACCACAATGGGTGAGGCGTATGGGCTGCGGGACTCTGTAATGATGCCATTCGCAGACAGCTCCTGAAGATGTTGTCGCACATCTTCCATCTCGGAGAGGGCAATCCTCCTAGATCTCTCCCTGAAAGGTCGAGAGTCATGTAGTCTGATGTTGTGCTCTACTCCTTTTGCACATCCCACATCCCACTCATGCAATGAGAACACCTTGGATCTTTCACAAAGTTTCCTCCTCAGGCGATCTTTCCACTCCTCGGACAACGGTGAATCTCCAAAGTCAAACTTTGCTGGGTCTATTGTGGGAACTTGAGTCTCACACTGGGGTTTTACAATTGATTCAGGCTCGAAGAGGTCTGCTATCTTCTGTCCTTGCTTCACAACAACATCTCGACTTGTTTCATTAGCAATCAGTATAGTCACCTTTTCCTGGGCTTCAGCAGGTAGGGTTATGACTCCACTGGGGACCAGCACTCCTTCCGGGAGCTCTCCTTCAACTGGCTGCTCTACCATTGCTAATGCCCCTTTACTGCCTTTCAGCCGGGTACTCATGACAAGCACTTCCTGCTCTGTCCTTGCAGGCACTACTAAGGGGGTTGTGCCCATGTACTTCAGCGCCCCAATGGGTAGCTCAGATGTCTCCTTTTTAGCACCCTCAATCTTCCTATAGGCTTCAGCACAAAGCGTATGGATCATCAGGGTATTCAGGTACTGGTCCCCAGCCCGTCGTCTGCAGTAATCCGCGAGCACCTTGAAGAGACTGGAGTTGGTCCCTATCAGCACAGACACATCAGAGGTCCCTTTAGGGTCAGGGCATATTAATGCAGCTGTGTCCACCTCTTCTCTTACCCCAGCAACCTCCTCTGGGAATTCCAGGTGCACTATGACATACCCTTGGTAGGGGTATTCATCCATGCTGAGGCCACACAGACCAACGCCAGTCAGTGGCTGTATAGGCAGGTGCCTAAGCATCTGTTGGTAGAATGACTGAAATATAATAGTCACTTGAGATCCAGTGTCTAGCACGGCTTTACACTCCGCCCCTTCAATCTTCACCATGACCTCTGCTCGAGGCCCTATCAGTCCTGCGGGGATCCCAGCTGGATGGTCGTTTCTGGGGGAATCTTCAACTCCTGCAGGCCTGGGTGGTCCCCGTCCCCGGACTCTCTGGCAGCTACCGGATCTCTCCCAACTGATCCTCAGCTTTCCATACACTAAGGAGGGGTTTTCTTCATTATGGCACTTGGCAGCACTGTGTCCGTCCTGACCACATCGGTAGCAGAAGAATTGTCCTTTCCCCCTTCGCCCAGGTGGGATGGTGGCTCTAAATGCTGACTTCTCCATCGCCACAGTCAGAGGCGCCTCATTCCTGGAAATCTTAGCTCGGTCAATGGTGCTTTGCAGTTCAGCTATCCGTTCTGTCAGGACCTGCATTTGTTGGGCAAGTTCCTCTGTGGTGCTCACCATCAGTACACTGGCCGTTTGCAGTGGTGTTGTGCCGGCTGGCTCCAATGTTTGGGCTTCCCAAAACTCGCTGGCAGCCTGCCTTTCTTCCTCTTCTCTGACCTCCTTTATCAGCTGGGAATAACTTGGGGGATGTTCCCGTCGTTCTCTTAGCCGGAGATGGAGTAGAATCGGGTTCTGATACTGAGCTCCTCTTACAATTTGAGCCAGTCTGGTCCGATCCATCTGTTCAGCAGTCACTGCTCCCCTCATGACAGCTCTCTGAAGCAGTCTCTCCAGCCTCTGTATATAGGCTGAAATCTTCTCGCCAATTTGCTGTCGGGAATTAAGGAACTTACAGTAACTGTCTTCAGGGCCCTCTACGCTCCCAAAGGTATGATCAAGGGCCTCTAGGCAGTCCTTCACACTGACCCCAGGGTCAGTGAGCTTCAGGGTGCGAATCACATCTAATGCTGGGCCACTGAGGCTCTCTATTAGACATCTTCGCTTTTCTGCATCAGGTACGGCCCACTCCTGCAGCATTTCAGTGGTATGCTCCAACCAGGGTTCGAACTCCTCTGCCCCAGCAAATAATCTTAACTCACGACAAGAGTTTAACATATCCTGGGACAGCACAACCTTTTCCAATATTTGCCCCAGTGCTTTTGCCCAATCATTGGCTGAGGCTGCGGCCCCTGAGCTAGAGGCTGCAGGGCCGGGGCCCAACAAACCTGACATATTAGCCATTATACAAACAGTAATTTCCTCAAAATATAACCACAATTGTTTCCCAATGCAGTAGAACACTCAACAGGTGCTTGCGAGGGGTACTGACCCAGGGATCCCGGACGAGCCCCCAAAAATGTAACCCTTCTGCCCATCTAAGTTGGCAGCAACAAGGGCCGGGTT
>NW_020703264.1:0-1381 GCF_002925995.2 Terrapene triunguis | reverse complement strand
ATGTAACCCTTCTGCCCATCTAAGTTGGCAGCAACAAGGGCCGGGTTCTGTATCTAGGGGTTCCGTTTCAATAACACAATGCAAAACCGGCTCGAGCCCCCACCCAGTGACCTGGGACAATTACATACCACCCCCCTGGGTACCTCTAAGAGGCAATACTTCCCCTCTCGCAAGCACGGAGTCTGAGTGTAGCAGAAAATGTTTAATAACATGAGGTAAACGACATCAGCACAAAATTGGAAAAAACACCACAAACAGGATTCATAACACAAACCATGAGCAAAACCCACCCCAGCAAATTGGGCTGTGTCCTTTCCCTTTGGTTCTTGAATCCAGCAACCCAAAAATCACCCAGAGTCCCCAAAGTCCAACACCCCCAAAGTCTCTTGGGTCCAGCAACCCCCAAAGTCCCAAAAGTCCAACAACTCCCAAAGTCTCTGTCCCTGGTCAGTGCAGCCCCAGAGTAAAAAAGGGGGGGGGGCACGCAGGGTGTTAAGGGGCACCTTACGTGATCCAAGGCTGGCCAGCCGTCTGTTTCTCCGTGGGGGTTCCGCCGCAGCCTTTACCACGAGCCAGTCCACTTTCTGCCGTCCCACGAACTGCTCCGCTCTACAAGTTGCTCCGTTCCGCTCCGCTCACCGACCTGTGAGCCGTTCCAGCCGTCCCCGCAAACAGCTCCGTTCCTTGGGCCACTCCAACCGGCCCCGCAAGGCTCCACGCCGCTCACTGCTCCTCCAGTCGTCCCCACAAATTGCTCCGCCAGCTGCTGAGCAATATAGCTTCAGGCTCCCCCGCTAGTTAACACAGCACTCAGTGATCTCAGCTCTTAATAACATCAGCTCTTTTGTGATTTCAGTATAGTAGGGGAGCCCCAGTGCTGGTGCACCATTGGCCCAAAGTGAATTCAGCTCAGCAGCCTGTAACTAGACTCCTAAGGGAATCAAAGTTAGCTCTGACATTCAACAGTGGAGAGAGGAGGCGGTGCAATTGGTGCTTCAAACCCTCAGAGGGGGCCCATACCATCAGGTACAAATACCTGTCCCCATCCTCTCTCCATTCACTGGGTTTTGTAACCCATGCCCCTTGACAAGCAAATGCTACTTAGGTAATGGTGAAGGATTCACTCAGTCCTTCTGTCATACAACAGTTCCACTGGCCTTGATTCACAGAATCAGGGTAACAAAACTTTATTCTTCCTGCCCCAATAACAGAGAAACTGGGGATCCCACACCAGCCAAAGTAACCACTTTCGGTTGCTGTGGGCTCATGCTATGCGTGTGGGTGGGCCTATGCAAACAAGATCCGCCCCTGGAGTTCTTTTCCCACTCGCCATAATTCACCACCAGATGTCAGGGTAGAGCTCATCCTGACTCTGCTTACA
>NW_020703263.1:2984-4406 GCF_002925995.2 Terrapene triunguis | reverse complement strand
CCTTCACCCGTCCACACTACAGAGCCAGTTAATTCGAATTAAAGGGCCCTTTAAATCGATTTCTGTACTCCACCTCGACGAACGGAGTAACGTCAAAATCGATTTTGTTAATCCGAATTAGGGTTAGTGTGGCCACAAATCGATGGTATTGGCCTCCGGGAGCTATCCCACAGTGCACCACTGACCGCTCTGGACAGCAATCTGAACTCGCATGCACTGGCCAGGTAGACAGGAAAAGACCCAGGAAAATTTGAATTGCATTTCCTGTTTCCTGTTTGCTCAGCGTGGAGAGCACAGGTGACCACAGATACCACAGATACCTCAGCTCATCAGCACAGGTAACCATGCAGGCTGATAATCGAAAAAGAGCACCAGCATGGACCACACGGGAGGTACTGGATCTGATCGCTGTATGGGGTGAGGATTCAGTGCTAGCAGAACTTCGTTCAAAGAGACGAAATGCCAAAACTTTTGAAAAAATCTCCAAGGGCATGATGGAGAGAGGCCACAATAGGGACTCAGATCAGTGCCGTGTGAAAGTGAAGGAGCTCAGACAAGCCTATCAAAAAACAAAGGAGGCAAACGGTCGCTCCGGGTCAGAGCCGCGGACATGCCGCTTCTACGCAGAGCTGAATGCAATTCTAGGGGGGGCCGCCACCACTACCTCACCTGTGATCGTGCAAACCGGGTCTGGGATAGTCTCTACACCTGAGGATTCTGAGGGTGGGGAAGAGGAGGAGGAGGAGGAGGAGGAGGAAGAGGAAGATCAGGATCTTGCAGATAGCACCCAGCACTCCGTTCTCCCCAACAGCCAGGAGCTTTTTCTCAGCCTGACTGAAGTACCCTCCCAAGCCTCCCAAGCCAGTAGCCAAGACCATGACCCCATGGAAGGGACCTCAGGTGAGTTTACCTTTTAAAATATAAAACATGGTTCAAAAGCAAGGTTTTTTAATGATTATTTTGCCCTGAGGACTTGGGATGCATTCGCAGCCAGTACAGCTACTGGAAAAGTCTGTTAACGTGTCTGGGGATGGAGCGGAAATCCTCCAGGGACATCTCCATGAAGCTCTCCTGGAGGTACTCCAAAAGCCTTGCCACAAGGTTTCTGGGCAGTGCCGCTTTATTCCGTCCTCCATGGTAGGACACTTGTCCACGCCATGCTTGCAGCAAGTAATCTGGTATCATTGCCTGACAAAGCCTGGCAGCGTATGGTCCCGGTGTTTGCTGGCATTCAAGCAACATCCGTTCTTTATCTCGCTGTGTAATCCTCAGGAGAGTGATATCGCTCATGGTAACCTGCTTGAAATACGGGAACTTAATTAAGGGGACAGAGGTGGCCGTTCCTACTGGGCTGTTTGCCTGTGGCTGATAAGAAATCCTTCCCTGCAGTTAGCCAAGCGCAGGGGCGGGGGGGGGGGGGGC
>NW_020703263.1:0-2884 GCF_002925995.2 Terrapene triunguis | reverse complement strand
CATTCCAGGGAATTCATGGCGGGAGGGGGGGCGGATGGGTTAGTTTGGTTTCAGCAGGGATTTTCCCTGTTACCAGCCACGCGGTCGGGGAGGGGTACATTGAGCATTCCAGGGAATTCATGGCGGGAGAGGGGGCGGGGGGGGTTAGTTTGTTTTCTGCTGCTGAAGGTTAACAGGAAAACCTCAGCAGTCAACAGGCTTTGATTGGTATGTTGGAAAGGAGGGCGCAGAAGCCGAAAGACAATGGCTTACCATGGCTGCCTGCAAGCTGAATTCTGTTGCCCGGACCTGCGTCTGTGATCTCTAACACCAAAGCCACAGGCACTCAATATTAAGATGGAAAATGCGACCTTGTACTGAAATCACATGTGCTATGTAATGTGAATAGTGTTCACCATGAAAGAGTACAAGCATTGTTCTGTAAAATGTATCATTTTAAAAACTTCTCTACTTTTTTTCAACCCTCCCTCTAGCAGCTGCAAATGTTTCAAGCCTCCCTCCTGAGTCCAGAAGGCTATCTCAGATAAGGCGTCGTAGAAAGATGACGCGAGACGACATGTTCAAAGAAATAATGAAATCCACCAACAATCAAAGAGCTCATTTGAATGAGTGGAAGGACACTGTATCTAAATTTAGGAAAGATGCCAGTGACCGTGAGGTCTTGAGGGACGCTCGAGATGAGAGGTGGCAGGCTGCAACGCTGGGGCTGCTGCGTGAGCAAACGGACATGCTCCGGCGTCTGGTGGAGCTTCAGGAACGGCAGCAGGATGACAGACTGCCGCTGCAGCCGCTGTATAACCGCCCTCCCCCCTCACCATGTTCCATATCCTCCTCACCCAGATGTGTAAGAACGCGGGGGGGGATGCTGCGTGCACCCTGTCACTCCACCCCAGGGGAGAGCCCAACCAAAAGGCTGTCAATATATTGAATTTGATCAGTGGCCTTAGACTTCCCTCTTATCCTCCTCCCAAACCTCACCCACATTACCTTCTTGGTTCTCTCCCTATGTTTATAATCACTTAATAAAGAATACATGATTTTTAAACGATAGTGACTTTATTACCTTTGAAAGAAAGCTGGGGGGAGGGTGGGTTGCTTACAGAGAATGAATGAGAATGAAGGGGGCTGGTTTTCATGAAGGGAGAAACAAACAGAAATTTCACACTGTAGCCTGGCCAGTCATGAAACTGGTTTTCAGAGCTTCTCTGATGCACACTGCTTCCTGGTGTGTTCTTCTAATCGCCCTGGTGTCTGGCTGCGCGTAATCAGCAGCCAGGCGATTTGCCTCAGCCTCCCACCCGGACATAAAGGTCTCCCCCTTACTTTCACAGAGATTGTGGAGCACACAGCAAGCAGAAATAACAATGGGGAGATTTCTTTGGCTGAGGTCAGAGCGAGTTAGTAGCGATCGCCAGCGTGCTTTTAAATGGCCAAATGCACATTCTACCACCATTCTGCACTTGCTCAGCCTGTAGTTAAACAGCTCCTGACTCCTGTCCAGGCTGCCTGTGTATGGCTTCATGAGCCATGGCATTAAGGGGTAGGCTGGGTCCCCAAGGATAACGATAGGCATTTCAACATCCCCAACGGTTATTTTCTGGTCCGGGAAGTAAGTCCCTTGCTGCAGCCGTTTAAACAGATTAGTGTTCCTGAAGACGCGTGCATCATGAACCCTTCCCGGCCACCCCACGTTGATGTCGGTAAAACGTCCCTTGTGATCCACCAGTGCTTGCAGCACCATTGAAAAGTACCCCTTGCGGTTTACGTACTGGGTACCCTGGTGCTCCGGTGCCAAGATAGGGATGTGGGTTCCATCTATCGCCCCACCACAGTTAGGGAATCCCATTGCAGCAAAGCCATCCACTATGACCTGCACATCCCCCAGAGTCACTAGCTTGTGTAGCAGCACCTCAGTGATTGCTTTGGCTACTTGTATCACAGCAGCCCCCACAGTAGATTTGCCCACTCCAAATTGATTCCCCACTGACCGGTAGCTGTCTGGCGTTGCAAGCTTCCACAGGGCTATTGCCACTCGCTTCTCAACTGTGAGGGCTGCTCTCATCCTGGTATTCTGGCGCTTCAGGGCAGGGGAAAGCAAGTCACAAAGTTCCATGAAAGTGCCCTTACGCATGCGAAAGTTCCGCAGCCACTGGGAATCGTCCCACACCTGCAACACTATGCGGTCCCACCAGTCTGTGCTTGTTTCCCGGGCCCAGAATCGGCGTTCCATGCCTATAACCTGCCCCATTAACAGCATGATCTCCAAAGCACCGGGTCCCGCGGTTCGATAGAATTCCATGTCCATGTCCTCATCACTCTCGTCGCCGCGCTGCTGTAGCCTGCTCCTCTCTGCCTGGCTTTCAAGGTTCTTGTTCAGCATAAACTGTACGATAAGGCGCGAGGTATTTACAACGTTCATGACTGCTGTCTTGAGCTGAGCGGGCTCCATGCTTGCCGTGGTATGGAGTCTGCTGCGTTCAGCCAGGAAAAAAGGTGCGAAATGGTTGTCTGCCGTCCGTTGCTTTCATGCAGGGAGGGGGGGAGGGAGGGAGGGGTGAGGCTGTACCCAGAACCACCTGCGACAATGTTTTGGTCCCATCAGGCACTGGGATCTCAACTCAGAATTCCAATGGGCAGGGGAGACTCCGGGAACTATGGGATAGCTATGAGATAGCTACCCACAGTGCAACGCTCCAGAAATCGACGCTAGCCCCAGGACATGGACGCACACCACCGAATTAATTTGCTTAGTGTGGCCGCATACAATCGGATTAATACAACCGGTTTACCAAATTCGAATTAGCTAAATTCGGATTAATCGTGTAGTGTAGACGTACCCTAAATCGATTTTGTTAATTCGAATTAGGGTTAGTGTGGCCGCACA
>NW_020703262.1:0-4023 GCF_002925995.2 Terrapene triunguis | reverse complement strand
CCCCCCCCTTGGTGGGATTGTATCCATTGATTACGGAGAGTGTGTTATGTTAGCCCGTCCAGGAACACAGGATCTTGTGTCATGTTGCTTTTAACATCTGGCTGCTTTTAAGGCAGAGGCAGGAGAATTCTCAACGAATCCAAGCAAGTTCATTTCTATCTTTGAAGGTTGTCTAGCTAGCCATAAGCCTCACGAGGGAGGACTCGGGTAGCCTTATGAGTAAGAATGTTTAAGGGAAGAGACCAGGAAGGGTGGGGGCTAGTTGAGAAACCCACCCTCCTAGCTAAATTGGTAGTGAAAAAAAAAGCCGGTGCCCATGGAAGGGACGGTTCAGCAAGAAAAGCAGGATCGGGCCCAAGCGGGCAGGCAACAGACAGAGAGATTGGAAAACAGGTTGGAAACTTTGAGGGCATAGTGGAAGGAAAAGAGTAAGTAATTATAAGCATGGGGATTTCAAATCCCCAGGACAATAATTGGAATGGTAAAATCTGAGTTGATTGGGTGTCGTTTTGGGAGACAAGCAAGTGATTTAAGAAAAGAGAGTGAGAAGTTAACTCTGTAGTTGCTAGAGGGAATCAAGCAGTGAAACTTGGTAGGAATGTCTGTAAGTAATCCAGGCAAGAGGTTATTTAAGTGGAATTATTCAACTATGAATACGTTAGTCTAATTTGCTGAAGAACACTCCTGCTGTATACAATCTGTGTTTTATAAGTTTGAGATGAATTGGTATTGTTTTAAAGTTGTAAAACTGAGAATACTTTTGCCAGACACAGGAAACTAGTGTTGTTTAAGGTATTTAGCATTTAATCCTTAAGGTGACTTAACGCTTTACAAGATTTAAAATGTTTTAACTAAAGACCAAAGGTTGTGGCTGCAGCAGGGTAGTCAAAGCCAGGAAAATAAAAGATTTGAATTTGTTTTTGGGTAACAAAATAGCAGATAAAAGATCTGGTAAAGAGAGAAGGCATTTAAGGTTTAAAAAGGGAAAGCTATTAGACACCAGAGGTTGTACAGAGTGGAATCCTCAGAAGTGAGTGTGCTTGTCCTGGTTTGTTGCTTCAAAGCTTTGCACAGAAGTTATGTTCACAGAATGAGTTAACTGAGAGGAAAATACAGCTGGCCTCAGTCCAAGGACATTGTTCATAGCCAAGACTTCGCTGACAACCAAGAAAAAGGGGGGGGCCTGAATGTGCCCAAGCAAGTGAGATCTGCAAAATACTGCAAGGCATAATGAGGACAACAGAAGGGTTAAAAAGCAGTTTTGTTGAACAGTATTGGCTCAAGGATTTAAAAATTCCCCCACTCTGTTCGAACAGGCTTTGGCCAGAGACTTGGAGGAGTGGGATAATTCAGACAAAGCCCTCTTGCTGTAATATGTAGATGACTTGCTAATTGCTGATGTGGATCTAATCCCTTGTCTCAGAGCTACTGTGAGTCTCCTAAACTTTATTGGACTGCGAGGATACAGGGTATCTCAAAGCAAAGCCCAAATTGCGCTTTCAGAGGTTCAATATCTGGGATTTCACATCAGGCAGAGAGAGAGACAGCTCTCAAACGAAAGGAAGGAGGCTATCTGCCAAGTTCCCATCCCCAGCAAACGGCTTAGGGCATTCCTGGGCATGGCAGGCTTTTGCAGAATATGGATTCCAAAGTTTGGACTGTGGGCTAAACCTCTGTATAAATGTGTTAAGGGAGCGGAACATGACCCCTTTCACCGGTCCCCAGAAGCGGACAGGGCATTTCAGCTATTAGGTGCCTGGAAGCGTCCTGTGGCATACTTTTCTAAGCAACTGGATCAAGTTTCAAGGGGATGGCCAGCCTGTTTGAGGGCGGTCGCAGCTACTGCTCTAGTACTTGGGGAAGCGGAAAAGCTGACACTGGGAGGAACTGTGCAAGTGTATATGTTCCCCATATGGTCCGAGCCTTGCTGGACACTAAGGGTGGTCTTTGGCTCACACAGGCTCGGGTTGCTCGGTACCAGGCGAAGCTGTTAGAGAATCCTGAAGTCACCCTACAGATCTGTCCCTCCCTTAATCCAACTACACTGCTACCAAAGACAAAAAAGCAGGAACATGACTGTTTAGAAATCATAGATGTTCAGTATTCTAGCCGCCCAGATCTAAAAAAAAAATCAGCCACTCCCAAATGCTGACTTGGAATGGTATACAGATGGAAGTAGTACTGTTGTGGATGGGCAAAGGGGGGCTAGTTATGCTATTGTGTCTCTTCATGATACCGTGGAAGCTAAGAGTTTACCGGCAGGAACATCTGCCCAGCTTGCTGAACTAGTGGCCCTGACCCATGCCCTTGAGCTGGCAAAAGACAAACGGGTTAATATTTTTACTGATTCAAAGTATGCTTTTGGGGTATTGCATGCTCACGCCGGCTTTTAGAAGCAGTACAACTCCCCTCAGCAGTAGCAGTGGTACATTGCAAAGCCCATCAGAGGGAAGATCAAGATGTAATCAAGGGCAATGCCAGAGCAGACAAGGAAACTAAGCGAGCTGCTATCCTGAAATCACCAACAGAGGAGAATGCCCAAATGCATGCCCTCATCCCATCAGTGGGTGAGCTTGCAGCCCCTCAGTACTCCCAAGAGGACAGAAACCTGGCTGACAGTCTCGGTCTCCAGGAAAAAGAGGGATGGCTTTATTCCACAGAGGGAAAAATCCTCCTGCCCAAGGGCCTGATTCAACCAGTGTTGCAGAAACTGTATCAAACCACACACGCAGGCAGAGAGGCTCTTATCCAGCTCATGAATAAATATTTTCTAACCTCTGGACTTAAACCCCTAGCATCACAGGTACAAGCTGAATGTTTAATTTGCCAAAAGAATAACCCTCGACCAGGAGTAGCAGTGCCACCAGCCACCCTGGAACCTACCCCAGGCCCAGGATTAGTGTGGCAAATAGACTTTACTGAGTTTCTCAGGACTCAAGGGTACAGGTACCTTCTAGTCTTAGTGGATCGATTCAGCGGGCGGCCTGAGGCCTTCCCATGTCGCAACAACACTGCCAAGACAGTGGCTCTTAAGTTTGTTAAGGAGATCATTCCTCGCTTCGGCCTTCCTCAGTGGATGGAATCTGACAATGGAACACACTTCACATCTCAAGTGGTTCAAAAGATATCAAGTGCTCTGCAGATCCCCTGGAAACTCCACACACCCTGGCGACCACAAGCCAGTGGAGTAGTGGAACGCACAAATCAGACACTCAAGCGACACCTCTCAAAAGTCTGTCAGGAGGCCTCTCTTAAGTGGCCTGATGCCTTGCCCCTTGTGTTATTTTGCATTCGTGCTCTCCCTAAGGGCAGGATAGGGCTTAGTCCCTTCGAGATTATGTTTGGAAGAGCATGGCCTATGAATGGTACCCCAGTTCTGGCAGGGGAATGGGAAGTGGGGTATGGTTTCTTGTCTCAGTACATGTGCCCTCTGTCTGCTGTTCTTTCTTTTCTTCACAGGCACACCAAAGATTCACAGCCTCTTTTGCTGGATACTCCGGTCCACTCCCTGCAGCCTGGTGACTCCGTTCTCGTGCGGACCTGGAAGGACGAGCCCCTCCAAGAGAAGTGGAAGGGACCCCACACCGTCCTGCTTGTCACCCATACAGTGGCAAAGGTCGAAGGACACAAGAACTGGATTCATCACTCTCGACTGAAAGCAGTGCCCATTCCTGAACAGTGGACTGTCCAGCCTGCGAAGAAGACTGCTAACGACTATTTGGGACTTAAGCTGTTATTCAAAAGACAGTAAGGATCACTGGGAATACGTTGTGATCTCTCTGAACAGTCACAGCATACTCCCCGCGAGAACCCTGAGCATTGGTTTTATTTTCTCACAGAAAGCCGACCTGGTCTATGTATTTGGTCTTGTTATTTTTTTGACTTGTTTAGTGTCAATAATTCTTGTTATCTTCTGGGTATTTGGGTTGTGGTAATTATAATATGGGTTTAGGTTTAGGGTCTCTCACAGCCTCTCTTTTTCTCACAGAGGCAATTCTTCTGTTACCTACTGTTTCACCCACA
>NW_020703261.1:0-3155 GCF_002925995.2 Terrapene triunguis | reverse complement strand
CCCCCCCCTTGGTGGGATTGTATCCATTGATTACGGAGAGTGTGTTAGCCCGTCCAGGAACACAGGATCTTGTGTCATGTTGCTTTTAACATCTGGCTGCTTTTAAGGCAGAGGCAGGAGAATTCTCAACGAATCCAAGCAAGTTCATTTCTATCTTTGAAGGTTGTCTAGCTAGCCATAAGCCTCACGAGGGAGGACTCGGGTAGCCTTATGAGTAAGAATGTTTAAGGGAAGAGACCAGGAAGGGTGGGGGCTAGTTGAGAAACCCACCCTCCTAGCTAAATTGGTAGTGAAAAAAAAGCCGGTGCCCATGGAAGGGACGGTTCAGCAAGAAAAGCAGGATCGGGCCCAAGCGGGCAGGCAACAGACAGAGAGATTGGAAAACAGGTTGGAAACTTTGAGGGCATAGTGGAAGGAAAAGAGTAACTAATTATAAGCATGGGGATTTCAAATCCCCAGGACAATAATTGGAATGGTAAAATCTGAGTTGATTGGGTGTCGTTTTGGGAGACAAGCAAGTGATTTAAGAAAAGAGAGTGAGAAGTTAACTCTGTAGTTGCTAGAGGGAATCAAGCAGTGAAACTTGGTAGGAATGTCTGTAAGTAATCCAGGCAAGAGGTTATTTAAGTGGAATTATTCAACTATGAATACGTTAGTCTAATTTGCTGAAGAACACTCCTGCTGTATACAATCTGTGTTTTATAAGTTTGAGATGAATTGGTATTGTTTTAAAGTTGTAAAACTGAGAATACTTTTGCCAGACACAGGAAACTAGTGTTGTTTAAGGTATTTAGCATTTAATCCTTAAGGTGACTTAACGCTTTACAAGATTTAAAATGTTTTAACTAAAGACCAAAGGTTGTGGCTGCAGCAGGGTAGTCAAAGCCAGGAAAATAAAAGATTTGAATTTGTTTTTGGGTAACAAAATAGCAGATAAAAGATCTGGTAAAGAGAGAAGGCATTTAAGGTTTAAAAAGGGAAAGCTATTAGACACCAGAGGTTGTACAGAGTGGAATCCTCAGAAGTGAGTGTGCTTGTCCTGGTTTGTTGCTTCAAAGCTTTGCACAGAAGTTATGTTCACAGAATGAGTTAACTGAGAGGAAAATACAGCTGGCCTCAGTCCAAGGACATTGTTCATAGCCAAGACTTCGCTGACAACCAAGAAAAAGGGGGGGCCTGAATGTGCCCAAGCAAGTGAGATCTGCAAAATACTGCAAGGCATAATGAGGACAACAGAAGGGTTAAAAAGCAGTTTTGTTGAACAGTATTGGCTCAAGGATTTAAAAATTCCCCCACTCTGTTCGAACAGGCTTTGGCCAGAGACTTGGAGGAGTGGGATAATTCAGACAAAGCCCTCTTGCTGTAATATGTAGATGACTTGCTAATTGCTGATGTGGATCTAATCCCTTGTCTCAGAGCTACTGTGAGTCTCCTAAACTTTATTGGACTGCGAGGATACAGGGTATCTCAAAGCAAAGCCCAAATTGCGCTTTCAGAGGTTCAATATCTGGGATTTCACATCAGGCAGAGAGAGAGACAGCTCTCAAACGAAAGGAAGGAGGCTATCTGCCAAGTTCCCATCCCCAGCAAACGGCTTAGGGCATTCCTGGGCATGGCAGGCTTTTGCAGAATATGGATTCCAAAGTTTGGACTGTGGGCTAAACCTCTGTATAAATGTGTTAAGGGAGCGGAACATGACCCCTTTCACCGGTCCCCAGAAGCGGACAGGGCATTTCAGCTATTAGGTGCCTGGAAGCGTCCTGTGGCATACTTTTCTAAGCAACTGGATCAAGTTTCAAGGGGATGGCCAGCCTGTTTGAGGGCGGTCGCAGCTACTGCTCTAGTACTTGGGGAAGCGGAAAAGCTGACACTGGGAGGAACTGTGCAAGTGTATATGTTCCCCATATGGTCCAAGCCTTGCTGGACACTAAGGGTGGTCTTTGGCTCACACAGGCTCGGGTTGCTCGGTACCAGGCGAAGCTGTTAGAGAATCCTGAAGTCACCCTACAGATCTGTCCCTCCCTTAATCCAACTACACTGCTACCAAAGACAAAAAAGCAGGAACATGACTGTTTAGAAATCATAGATGTTCAGTATTCTAGCCGCCCAGATCTAAAAAAAAAATCAGCCACTCCCAAATGCTGACTTGGAATGGTATACAGATGGAAGTAGTACTGTTGTGGATGGGCAAAGGGGGGCTAGTTATGCTATTGTGTCTCTTCATGATACCGTGGAAGCTAAGAGTTTACCGGCAGGAACATCTGCCCAGCTTGCTGAACTAGTGGCCCTGACCCGTGCCCTTGAGCTGGCAAAAGACAAACGGGTTAATATTTTTACTGATTCAAAGTATGCTTTTGGGGTATTGCATGCTCACGCCGGCTTTTAGAAGCAGTACAACTCCCCTCAGCAGTAGCAGTGGTACATTGCAAAGCCCATCAGAGGGAAGATCAAGATGTAATCAAGGGCAATGCCAGAGCAGACAAGGAAACTAAGCGAGCTGCTATCCTGAAATCACCAACAGAGGAGAATGCCCAAATGCATGCCCTCATCCCATCAGTGGGTGAGCTTGCAGCCCCTCAGTACTCCCAAGAGGACAGAAACCTGGCTGACAGTCTCGGTCTCCAGGAAAAAGAGGGATGGCTTTATTCCACAGAGGGAAAAATCCTCCTGCCCAAGGGCCTGATTCAACCAGTGTTGCAGAAACTGCATCAAACCACACACGCAGGCAGAGAGGCTCTTATCCAGCTCATGAATAAATATTTTCTAACCTCTGGACTTAAACCCCTAGCATCACAGGTACAAGCTGAATGTTTAATTTGCCAAAAGAATAACCCTCGACCAGGAGTAGCAGTGCCACCAGCCACCCTGGAACCTACCCCAGGCCCAGGATTAGTGTGGCAAATAGACTTTACTGAGTTTCCCAGGACTCAAGGGTACAGGTACCTTCTCGTCTTAGTGGATCGATTCAGCGGGCGGCCTGAGGCCTTCCCATGTCGCAACAACACTGCCAAGACAGTGGCTCTTAAGTTTGTTAAGGAGATCATTCCTCGCTTCGGCCTTCCTCAGTGGATGGAATCTGACAATGGAACACACTTCACATCTCAAGTGGTTCAAAAGATATCAAGTGCTCTGCAGATCCCCTGGAAACTCCACAC
>NW_020703260.1:0-3140 GCF_002925995.2 Terrapene triunguis | reverse complement strand
GTAATTAGGTAAGCTCCAGGGGGAAACGGGCCCTATTTGGCCAACAACAGTGCTAACCCATATTCTCCACCTATCTTTGTAAATACTCCTGCCTAGCACCACAGTATCTTAGATTCCCTTGCAGCTCGAATAAGAAGCTAACTGTGTTCTTAAAATTAAGGCATTGAATACGTTCTTGATATATATCTCATTGTATCAGGGGTGATATTGGTACACCATGAGTAAAACCTAATATTAAATCAATGGAGCCAAGGTTCTGTCACATAAAATGTAAATGCATTTCTTACTAATCAACTACTACGACAAAGGCTAGGCAAGTGCAACTGGAGAATGCTAATTATTACACCAAAGACATGCTTGTTTTACCATTACTCCATCCTCACTCTCTCTCCACCTACTTTCCTGTTTCATCCACCTTGTGTGTCTTGTCATAAACCTTTTAAACTCTCTGGGGTCAGGGCTGTGGGTAAAATCTTGACCCCATTGACTTAAGTGAGGCCATGATTTCACCCTTTAAAAAAAAAAACAAAAAAAAACCCCTACGTTTGCACAGAGCCCATTACAATGGGACTCTGATCCTTGATTGGGGGTCCCTAGGTGCCTCTCTATTATAAAAATCACTAATGCTCACAGTTCTATTTTTGCATTGCTTTATTGCTGTTACTCTGAGTTTAGTAATGTTTCAGAAAGCACTAAAATGCTGTCACATCTCAACATAGCACTTTGCCAATGGTGTTGGTTTACACTTGCGGAAAGTGTTGTGTGGGTGGAGCTATAGACAATGCACCCCGCCTGCCCACAGCCTTAGAAGTTGGCTGGGGGCTTTGTCTGGGCCAGCAAGGGAAAGAAAACCCTTGGTCCCTTTTCAAGGAGTACATCCCACCCTCCATTGCATGGGGGCATGCAATCCCTTCAAGGTCTTGAGGAGGGAAATACTCTGGGCTAATTGGTAGGACACAAGGGCACAACAAAAGCCCATTGGCTCCCATGCACTTAATGGGAGGAATTATAAAACATTCTCAGAGCAGGGTCATTCTATGCAGAAAGGAAAGTTCTCCTCCTTCCTTTGGGATTAGAGTAGGACTGGATCTTTTGGGCCTTGCTCGGGCATCCCACTAGTCATGTTTTGGGGGCTGGGAAGGAATTTTTCCTTATTGCAAGATTAACCTGGGCAGTGTGAGGGTTTTGCCTTCGTCTCAGCAATCCAGGGACCCAAAGGGTAGCTTAAGTTGCAAAATACAATTTTGTGGCAATTTGGCAGGTACCCAGCACAGATAATTGTTCAATAAGGCTTCTAGTTCCCTGATCAACCAGAGCTGGAAGCTGATTGGGAGAAGGCATCTCCTAAAGGAGGTAGGTAATGGCATTAGGGTTCCTAGCATCTGGTACAGCAAGGAGACAATCCCCTCAACCCTCAGATGAAGGAGAGCGGCGCGGTCTCAGCAATGCTTCTCGGACCAGATTAGCAGGCTGGGTGGCTGTTGGCAGCCCTCCAGCAGGTGGAAGGGATTACAAAGGAAGGGGACCTGAACTGTATGAGGTATTGCCAGACAGTTCCCAGGTGTGCTACTTAATAAAGGTGCTGCCTAGTTAAACCACATTCCTGGTGCCTTGTCTTTCTTCCTGCAGCATCCAGGACAATATACAGCTGTTAGATGCCACTGCAAATGAAGTCCTCCTTCACTGATGTGTTCCCCTCCCTCCCTCTCCCCCACTCTTTTGCAGTTCTAAGTGCCTATCCTGACATGGAGTTTTGCACAAAATACCAGCAGAATTATGTAGAAGCTCTGCATGTGGAACCATGGCAGGTGTATTTAGCCCAAAGGGTTAAACAGAGTGTATACAGTACACTAACCAGGAGAAAATATATTCCATGATAATCTATTCAGTACAAATCCTTATACCAGGCTCATCAGCACAGCACCTGTACATCCAATACACACTTATAAATAAGGGTAATAGAGTCAAATATTGTTCTAGCCATGTCATACCTAAGTTGAATCATACATTTCTCTTCTTTTTCCACTTTAAATTTAAATGCTGATGAAAGGTGCTGGACTGATGACCTTTGAATCTAAAGATCAGAGCTGACAACAGTCTTGGTCTGGATTAGACAGTTCCAGGCAGTGTCACCCTGTCCCAGGATACCGTTGGCCTGTTGGCAGCCTTGGAGGTGGCTGCAATGATGCTGTTCTCTAAGTCCATCGTCACCTCTCCCGCTTACCCTGATGGCAGCTTCTCTCAGCTTCAGGCAGTCAGCTCCCATTGCCCTGGGCTCTGCAGCAATTATGCCACTCAGTTGAAATTGTGAATAATACAATACAGGGTAGATTCAAAATTCTCATTCAGTGAATATTCATTGCACTTTTTGTGAGGATTCCTGATAGAAGAGCTCACGATTTCAAACACTGGTGGACAGCAATCACATAGATGTTGTCATGAATGCAGCTGAACCAATATTTATGTTTGAATTAAACTGACTATTCATAGCAATTATCCCTCCATGGTTTTTAAGGAGACACTGCAAAGCCTTGTTTTCCATAAAAACCTTTTCTACCATAACAAGGTTGACATTCACAACAATAGCTTCATCTGCTCAAACAGCTACCCCCCAAAATTAATGAAACCCCGTAAAACACAAAAACCAAAACCTCCCAAGCAGAGTTTTCACCCCCAAAAGAGAGGGAGCTCAGATACTATGGTCATGGGCAGAAGCTAGCTCATTCTTTATTTAATGCCTCAAATATTTTTAAGAGTAATTTTATAGAACCCTGTCTCTTTTATACCCATCAAAATATATGTGACTTTTCCAGAACACTATTTCTTACTAAAATTTGCTAACAGTAATACAAACATTGTAGTGATTCCAGTTCAAGAATATTCCACTCCTTACACAGCAATATGGATATGTTATCCACCCAGTGAGATGTCATCTGTTCTGGGCAGAGTTAAGACAGTTAAATTGCTGACAACCATCAGCAGCCTGTCTACATCAACACTCCCTCTATTGCTATCAGTGGTACCACTGCAGCATGGTAATGCTTTGGTGGGAAATTTGAAGGGAAATGCTAGCATAAATGAGGTCTAGAGACTTGGGATCATATGGATTTGCTATGCTTTGATCTTTGCCCACTGTATGC
>NW_020703259.1:0-3193 GCF_002925995.2 Terrapene triunguis | reverse complement strand
CAGAATCAATAATGCATAATAATATATATTGCAGAAATTATGTAAATGGTCATTCTCAACAGTGCTAACCCATATTCTCCACCTACCTTTGTAAATACTTCTGCCTAGCACCACAGTATCTTAGATTCCCTTGCAGCTTGAATAAGAAGCTAACTGTGTTCTTAAAATTAAGGCATTGAATATGTTCTTGATATATATCCCATTGTATCAGGGGTGATATTGGTACACCATGAGTAAAACCTAATATTAAATCAATGGAGCCAAGGTTCTGTCACATAAAATGTAAATGCATTTCTTACTAATCAACTACTAGGGCAAAGGGTAGGCAAGGGCAACTGGAGCATGCTAATTATTACACCAAAGACATGCTTGTTTTACCATTACTCCATCCTCACTCTCTCTCCACCTACTTTTCTGTTTCATCCACCTTGTGTGTCTTGTCATAAACCTTTTAAACTCTCTGGGGTCAGGGCTGTGGGTGAAATCTTGACCCCATTGACTTAAGTGAGGCCATGATTTCATCCTTTAAAAAAAACAAAACAAAACCCTACGTTTGCACAAAGCCCATTACAATGGGACTCTGATCCTTGATTGGGGGTCCCTAGATGCCCCTCTATTATAAAAATCACTAATGCTCACAGTTCTATTTTTGCATTGCTTTATTGCTGTTACTCTGAGTTTAGTAATGTTTCAGAAAGCACTAAAATGCTGTCACATCTCAACATAGCACTTTGCCAGTGGTGTTGGTTTACACTTGCGGAAAGTGTTGTGTGGGTGGAGCTACAGACAATGCACCCCGCCTGCCCACAGCCTTAGAAGTTGGCTGGGGGCTTTGTCTGAGCCAGCAAGGGAAAGAAAGCCCTTGGTCCCTTTTCAAGGAGTACATCCCACCCTCCATTGCATGGGGGCATGCAATCCCTTCAAGGTCTTGAGGAGGGAAATACTCTGGGCTAATTGGTAGGACACAAGGGCACAACAAAAGCCCATTGGCTCCCATGCACTTAATGGGAGGAATTATAAAACATTCTCAGAGCAGGGTCATTCTATGCAGAAAGGAAAGTTCTCCTCCTTCCTTTGGGATTAGAGTAGGACTGGATCTTTTGGGCCTTGCTCGGGCATCCCACTAGTCATGTTTTGGGGGCTGGGAAGGAATTTTTCCTTATTGCAAAATTAACCTGGGCAGTGTGAGGGTTTTGCCTTCCTCTCAGCAATCCAGGGACCCAAAGGGTAGGTTAAGTTGCAAAATACAATTTTGTGGCAATTTGGCAGGTACCCAGCACAGATAATTGTTCAATAAGGCTTCTAGTTCCCTGATAAACCAGAGCTGGAAGCTGATTGGGAGAAGGCATCTCCTAAAGGAGGTAGGTAATGGCATTAGGGTTCCTAGCATCTGGTACAGCAAGGAGACAACCCCCTCAACCCTCAGATGAAGGAGAGCGGTGCGGTCTCAGCAATGCTTCTCGGACCAGATTAGCAGGCTGGGTGGCTGTTGGCAGCCCTCCAGCAGGTGGAATGGATTACAAAGGAAGGGGACCTGAACTGTATGAGGTATTGCCAGACAGTTCCCAGGTGTGCTACTTAATAAAGGTGCTGCCTATTTAAACCACATTCCTGGTGCCTTGTCTTTCTTCCTGCAGCATCCAGGACAATATACAGCTGTTAGATGCCACTGCAAGTGAAGTCCTCCTTCACTGATGTGTTCCCCCTCCCTCCCTCTCCCCCACCCTTTTGCAGTTCTAAGTGCCTATCCTGACATGGAGTTTTGCACAAAATACCAGCAGAATTATGTAGAAGCTCTGCATGTGGAACCATGGCAGGTGTATTTAGCCCAAAGGGTTAAACAGAGTGTATACGGTACACTAACCAGGAGAAAATATATTCCATGATAATCTATTCAGTACAAATCCTTATACCAGGCTCATCAGCACAGCACCTGTACATCCAATACACACTTATAAATAAGGGTAATAGAGTTAAATATTGTTCTAGCCATGTCATACCTAAGTTGAATCATATATTTCTCTTCTTTTTCCACTTTAAATTTAAATGCTGATGAAAGGTGCTGGACTGATGACCTTTGAATCTAAAGATCAGAGCTGACAACAGTCCTGGTCTGGATTAGACAGTTCCAGGCAGTGTCACCCTGTCCCAGGATACCGTTGGCCTGTTGGCAGCCTTGGAGGTGGCTGCAATAATGCTGTTCTCTAAGTCCATCGTCACCTCTCCCGCTTACCCTGATGGCAGCTTCTTTCAGCTTCAGGCAGTCAGCTCCCATTGCCCTGGGCTCTGAAGCAATTATGCCACTCAGTTGAAATTGTGAATATTACAATCAAGGGTAGATTCAAAATTCTCATTCAGTGAATATGCATTGCACTTTTTGTGAGGATTCCTGATAGAAGAGCTCACGATTTCAAACACTGGTGGACAGCAATCACATAGATGTTGTCATGAATGCAGCTGAACCAATATTTATGTTTGAATTAAACTGACTATTCATAGCAATTATCCCTCCATGGTTTTTAAGGAGACACTGCAAAGCCTTGTTTTCCATAAAAACCTTTTCTACCATAACAAGGTTGACATTCACAACAATAGCTTCATCTGCTCAAACAGCTACCCCCAAAAATTAATGAAATCCCGTAAAACACAAAAACCAAAACCTCCCAAGCAGAGTTTTCACCCCCAAAAGAGAGAAGAGCAAGAGACTCCATGTACTACTATGGACTTTCCGTGTAAGGAGCTCAGATACTATGGTCATGGGCAGAAGCTAGCTCATTCTTTATTTAATGCCTCAAATATTTTTAAGAGTAATTTTATAGAACCCTGTCTGTTTTATACCCATCAAAATATATGTGACTTTTCCAGAACACTATTTCTTACTAAAATTTGCTAACAGTAATACAAACATTGTAGTGATTCCAGTTCAAGAATATTCCACTCCTTACACAGCAATATGGATATGTTATCCACCCAGTGAGATAACTCTGCCAGAACAGATGACAAGACAGTTAAATTGCTGACAACCATCAGCAGCCTGTCTACATCAACACTCCCTCTATTGCTATCAGTGGTACCGCTGCAGCATGGGGTAATGCTTTGGTGGGAAATTTGAAGGGAAATGCTAGCATAAATGAGGTCTAGAGACCTGGGATCATATGGATTTGCTATGCTTTGATCTTTGCCCACTGTATGC
>NW_020703258.1:0-1004 GCF_002925995.2 Terrapene triunguis | reverse complement strand
TCTGGCACGAGCCGAGGTGCACCCTCTCAGCTGACTGACAAATAAAGAACCTGGTACCTGTCTTTATGTCTCTCCGTGCCTCCTTGGTGTAATTAGGTAAGCTCCGGGGGGAAACGAGCCCTATTTGGCTAACAAACTGGCGACTCCGCCGGGACTTCTCTCCCTGTGGAGGACACTGACCGGCGACCGAAGGCGATTCCGAGGAGTGGCCACCTCGAGCTGTTGGTTTGCTCGGGCCTCGGGTTGTCACAATCGGTCGGGGCGGCTGTGTCCTCTCTAAAGAGAACTCCTAACGACACGGAGATAAGACGGTACCAGAAGAAGGGGAAGGTCCAACAGCCGGACGCGGCCACTCTGGGCGGTAAGTGCGTTTACCTCTTGGGTTTGAGGGATAACGCCCCCGCAGTGTAAATTGGGCCATTTGGGTAATCCCTGTGTGGGAAGGTATTGTAGATGGACAAATGTTTTGTGGTTATGATAACAAAGCAGGCAACGTTTAATGAATAATTTCACTAACTTTCCTAGTCTGTGGGCCGCACTGGACAATTACTGGGACGTAGAAAAGCCCCAGGGCTTGCTTTTATTCTTGGCAGGGGTACTGTTTTTCTTCATACTAATGATATGCTGGAAACCAAAATTGTAAAAACCAGGTCTAGGACTTAAACCGACTCTAGCCGCACCGAGACTCCTGCAAGGGGAAACCCCGTGACCAGGATATCTTGATCGCAAGGGGGGTCGGTCGAACCCGTGACCAGGTTTAATTAGACACGAGCATAATGGGGTCCGGACAAAGCACATATGCTGGGACACCCTTGGAATGTATGTTAACATATACGTTTATGGTGTTAAGAAATAGGACTGATATTTTGCTCAAGTGCCATTTGACTCCGACAGGCTCGGTAGTAACGGCTGCTAAACCCCAGAACCCTCCCACTGTTGTAATGCCAGAATCGGTGTCCCCTTTGGCTCCTTCACCCCCACAGGCTTTAGAGAGTACCCCCCCC
>NW_020703257.1:4528-5749 GCF_002925995.2 Terrapene triunguis | reverse complement strand
GTAATTAGGTAAGCTCCAGGGGGAAACGGGCCCTATTTGGCCAACAAACTGGCGACTCCGCCGGGACTTCTCTCCCTGTGGAGGACACTGACCGGCGACCGAAGGCGATTCCGAGGAGTGGCCACCTCGAGCTTTGGTTTGCTCGGGCCTCGGGTCGTCACAATCGGTCGGGGCGGCTGTGTCCTCTCTAAAGAGAACTCCTAACGACACGGAGATAAGACGGTACCAGAAGAAGGGGAAGGTCCAACAGCCGGACGCGGCCACTCCGGGCGGTAAGTGCGTTTACCTCTTGGGTTTGAGGGATAACGCCCCCGCAGTGTAAATTGGGCCCTTTGGGTAATCCCTGTGTGGGAAGGTATTGTAGATGGACAAATGTTTTGTGGTTATGATAACAAAGCAGGCAACGTTTAATGAATAATTTCACTAACTTTCCTAGTCTGTGGGCCGTACTGGACAATTACTGGGACGTAGAAAAGCCCCAGGGCTTGCTTTTATTCTTGGCAGGGGTACTGTTTTTCTTCATACTAATGATATTCTGGAAGCCAAAATTGTAAAAACCAGGTCTAGGACTTAAACCGACTCTAGCCGCACCGAGACTCCTGCGAGGGGAAACCCCGTGACCAGGATATCTTGATCACAAGGGGGGTCGGTCGAACCCGTGACCAGGTTTAATTAGACACGAGCACAATGGGGTCCGGACAAAGCACATATGCTGGGACACCCTTGGAATGTATGTTAACGTATACGTTTATGGTGTTAAGAAATAGGACTGATATTTTGCTCAAGTGCCATTTGACTCCGACAGGCTCGGTAGTAACGGCTGCTAAACCCCAGAACCCTCCCACTGTTGTAATGCCAGAATCGGTGTCCCCTTCAGCTCCTTCACCCCCACAGGCTTTAGAGAGTACCCCCCCCCCCTTGGTGGGATTGTATCCGTTGATTACTGAGAGTGTGGTAGCCCGTCCAGGAACACAGGATCTTGTGTCATGTTGCTTTTAACATCTGGCTGCTTTTAAGGCAGAGGCAGGAGAATTCTCAACGAATCCAAGCAAGTTCATTTCTATCTTTGAAGGTTGTCTAGCTAGCCATAAGCCTCACGAGGGAGGATTCGGGTAGCCTTATGGGTAAGAATGTTTAAGGGAAGAGACCAGGAAGGGTGGGGGCTAGTTGAGAAACCCACCCTCCTAGCTAAATTGGTAGTGGGAAAAAAAAAAAAGCCGG
>NW_020703257.1:0-4428 GCF_002925995.2 Terrapene triunguis | reverse complement strand
AAAAAAAAAAAAGCCGGTGCCCATGGAAGGGACGGTTCAGCAAGAAAAGCAGGATCGGGCCCAAGCGGGCAGGCAACAGACAGAGAGATTGGAAAACAGGTTGGAAACTTTGAGGGCATAATGGAAGGAAAGGAGTAAGTAATTATAAGCATGGGGATTTCAAATCCCCAGGACAATAATTGGAATGGTAAAATCTGAGTTGATTGGGTGTCGTTTTGGGAGACAAGCAAGTGATTTAAGAAAAGAGAGTGAGAAGTTAACTCTGTAGTTGCTAGAGGGAATCAAGCAGTGAAACTTGGTAGGAATGTCTGTAAGTAATTCAGGCAGGAGGTTATTTAAGTGGAATTATTCGACTATGAATACGTTAGTCTAATTTGCTGAAGAACACTCCTGCTGTGTACAATCTGTGTTTTATAAGTTTGAGATGAATTGGTATTGTTTTAAAGTTGCAAAACTGAGAATACTTTTGCCAGACACAGGAAACTAGTGTTGTTTAAGGTATTTAGCATTTAATCCTTAAGGTGACTTAATGCTTTACAAGATTTAAAATGTTTTAACTAAAGACCAAAGGTTGTGGCTGCAGCAGGGTAGTCAAAGCCAGGAAAATAAAAGATTTGAATTTGTTTTTGGGTAACAAAATAGCAGATAAAAGATCTGGTAAAGAGAGAGAAGGCATTTAAGGTTTAAAAAGGGAAAGCTATTAGACACCAGAGGTTGTACAGAGTGAAATCCTCAGAAGTGAGTGTGCTTGTCCTGGTTTGTTGCATCAAAGCTTTGCACAGAAATTATGTTACTGGAAAGGGATAGCAATGAGTATGTGTTAATGGTTAGAGAAAAGGTGTATGAGTGAAGAGTGGAAGGTTCCTTTGGAAGTTAGAAGAAGCCGAGAAAGGGAGAAGAGAAAAAAAGCACAGAATGAGTTAACTGAGAGGAAAATACAGCTGGCCTCAGTCCAAGGACATTGTTCATAGCCAAGACTTTGCTGACAACCAAGAAAAAGGGGGGCCTGAATGTGCCCAAGCAAGTGAGATCTGCAAAATACTGCAAGGCATAATGAGGACAACAGAAGGGTTAAAAGGCAGTTTTGCTGGATAGTATTGGCTCAAGGATTTAAAAATTCCCCCACTCTGTTCGGACAGGCTTTGGCCAGAGACTTGGAGGAGTGGGATAATTCAGACAAAGCCCTCTTGCTGTAATATGTAGATGACTTGCTAATTGCTGCTGTGGATCTAATCCCTTGTCTCAGAGCTACTGTGAGTCTCCTAAACTTTATTGGACTGCGAGGATACAGGGTATCTCAAAGCAAAGCCCAAATTGCTCTTTCAGAGGTTCAATATCTGGGATTTCACATCAGGCAGAGAGAGAGACAGCCTCCTTCCTTTCATTTGAGAGCTATCTGCCAAGTTCCCATCCCCAGCAAACGGCTTAGGGCATTCCTGGGCATGGCAGGTTTTTGCAGAATATGGATTCCAGAGTTTGGACTGTGGGATAAACCTCTGTATGAATGTGTTAAGGGAGCGGAACATGACCCCTTTCACTGGTCCCCAGAAGCGGACAGGGCATTTCAGCTATTAGGTGCCTGGAAGCGTCCTGTGGCATACTTTTCTAAACAACTGGATCAAGTTTCAAGGGGATGGCCAGCCTGTTTGAGGGCGGTCGCAGCTACTGCTCTATTGCTTGGGGAAGCGGAAAAGCTGACACTGGGAGGAACTGTGCAAGTGTATATGTTCCCCATATGGTTCGAGCCCTGCTGGACACTAAGGGTGGTCTTTGGCTCACACAGGCTCGGGTTGCTCGGTACCAGGCGAAGCTGTTAGAGAATCCTGAAGTCACCCTACAGATCTGTCCCTCCCTTAATCCAGCTACACTGCTACTAGAGACAGAAAAACAGGAACATGACTGTTTAGAAATCATAGATGTTCAGTATTCTAGCCGCCCAGATCAAAAAAAAAAAAAATCAGCCACTCCCAAATGCTGACTTGGAATGGTATACAGATGGAAGTAGTACTGTTGTGGATGGGCAAAGGGGGGCTAGTTATGCTATTGTGTCTCTTCATGATACCGAGGAAGCTGAGAGTTTACCGGCAGGAACATCTGCCCAGCTTGCTGAACTAGTGGCCCTGACCCGTGCCCTTGAGCTGGCAAAAGACAAACGGGTTAATATTTTTACTGATTCAAAGTATGCTTTTGGGGTATTGCATGCTCACGCCGGCTTTTAGAAGCAGTACAACTCCCCTCAGCAGTAGCAGTGGTACATTGCAAAGCCCATCAGAGGGAAGATCAAGATGTAATCAAGGGCAATGCCAGAGCAGACAAGGAAACTAAGCGAGCTGCTATCCTGAAATCACCAACTGAGGAGAATGCCCAAATGCATGCCCTCATCCTATCAGTGGGTGAGCTTGCAGCCCCTCAGTACTCCCAAGAGGACAGAAACCTGGCTGACAGTCTCGGTCTCCAGGAAAAAGAGGGATGGCTTTATTCCACAGAGGGAAAAATCCTCCTGCCCAAGGGCCTGATTCAACCAGTGTTGCAGAAACTGCATCAAACCACACACGCAGGCAGAGAGGCTCTTATCCAGCTCATGAATAAATATTTTCTAACCTCTGGACTTAAACCACTAACATCACAGGTACAAGCTGAAGGTTTAATCTGCCAAAAGAATAACCCTCGACCAGGAGTAGCAGTGCTACCAGCCACCCTGGAACCTACCCCAGGCCCAGGATTGGTGTGGCAAATAGACTTTACTGAGTTTCCCAGGACTCAAGGGTACAGGTACCTTCTCATCTTAGTGGATCGATTCAGCGGACGGCCTGAAGCCTTCCCATGTCGCAACAACACTGCCAAGACAGTGGCTCTTAAGTTTGTTAAGGAGATCATTCCTCGCTTCGGCCTTCCTCAGTGGATGGAATCTGATAATGGAACACACTTCACATCTCAAGTGGTTCAAAAGATATCAAGTGCTCTGCAAATCCCCTGGAAACTCCACACACCCTGGTGACCACAAGCCAGTGGAGTAGTGGAATGCACAAATCAGACACTCAAGCGACACCTCTCAAAGGTCTGTCAGGAGGCCTCTCTTAAGTGGCCTGATGCTTTGCCCCTTGTGTTACTTTGCATTCGTGCTCTCCCTAAGGGCAGGATAGGGCTTAGTCCCTTCGAGATTATGTTTGGAAGAGCATGGCCTATGAATGGTACCCCAGTTCTGGCAGGGGAATGGGAAGTGGGGTATGGTTTCTTGTCTCAGTATATGTGCCCTCTGTCTGCTGTTCTTCCTTTTCTTCACAGGCACACCAAAGATTCACAGCCTCTTTTGCTGGATACCTCGGATCCACTCCCTGCAGCCTGGTGACTCGGTTCTCGTGCGGACCTGGAAGGACGAGCCTCTCCAAAAGAAGTGGAAGGGACCCCACACCGTCCTGCTTGTCACCCATACAGCGGCAAAGGTCGAAGGACACAAGAACTGGATTCATCACTCTCGACTGAAAGCAGTGCCCATTCCTGAACAGTGGACTGTCCAGCCTGCGGAGAAGACTGCTAACGACGATTTGGGACTTAAGCTGCTATTCAAAAAAACAGCAAGGGTCACTGGGAATGCGTTGTGATCTTTCTGAACAGTCACAGCATACTCCCCACAAGAACCCTGAGCATTGGTTTTATTTTCTCACAGAAAGCCGACCTGGTCTATGTATTTGGTCTTGCTATTTTTTTGACTTGTTTAGTGTCAATAATTCTTGTTATCCTCTGGGTATTTGGGTTGTGGTAATTATGGGTTTAGGTTTAGGGTCTCTCACAGTATTTCTTTTTATCACAGAGGCAATTCTTCTGTTACCTACTGTTTCACCCACATCGCATGCAGGATGGGGAGCCATCCCTGCAAATATGGCTACCAATATCTATGAGGCCCTGAAAATTGCCTTTGCCCATGAGTTCTCTCTCTCCAACTGTTGAATATGTGCCCAGACTCCCCATCATTCAGCGGGATTGCCCTGGAGAGTAGTACCCCAAAATTGGTCAGACTATTGTCAGAGGTGGATGGTTACTAGCAGTAGCACCTCTGACAATTTAAGTTTGCCAATGATACCCTGGCCATAGAAAAAAGCATAAGTTCTGAGCTGTACCAGCTTTGACTGCTGGCTTTGCAGAACCGTCAGGCCCTAGATTATCTGTTAGCCTCACAAGGCAGGGTCTGTGCCCTTATTGGAGAAGAGTGTTGTACCTCCCATACCCCAGAAGTTCCCTTATACCCTCTTATTGATAATCCTGATTGCATGGAGCTTAATCGCATTTTGTCTTTAGAGTATGAGAAAACTCTAACAAAGGTTTGTTGAGTGTTCTCAAAGGGGGGATTGTTGGGATCCACTAGGCATAGCTACCAGGTAAATCGGGAGAGCGGAAGGCCAAAGTGTGGATGGAACTCTTTTGCTTTGG
>NW_020703256.1:0-5211 GCF_002925995.2 Terrapene triunguis | reverse complement strand
TTCTCCCTTCAAAATGACAAATGTATCCGCAACAGATGTCTCTTGTACCCCCCTCCCCAAAATAATATATGTATCCTGTGTAACCTATTATCTATAGGTTAGTATAATGACGCAAAACGACGAAGGCTAAGTTGTTTACTACTGGCTATAAAAAGGGCCTATGTCGCCCATGTAAGGTGTGTCTCTCCTCTGGCATTAGCTGATGAGAGCTCACCCTCTCAGCTGACTGACCAATAAAGGACCTGGTACCCGTCTTCTTGTCTCTCCGTGCCTCCTTGGTGTAATTAGGTAAGCTCCGGGGGGAAACGGGCCCTATTTGGCCAACAAATTGGCGACTCCGCCGGGACTTCTCTCCCTGTAGAGGACACTGACCGACGACCGAAGGCGATTCCGAGGAGTGGCCACCTCGAGCTGTTGTTTGCTCGGGCCTCGGGTCGTCACAATCGGTCGGGGCGGCTGTGTCCTCTCTAAAGAGAACTCCTAACGACACGGAGATAAGACGGTACCAGAAGAAGGGGAAGGTCCAACAGCCGGACGCGGCCACTCCGGGCGGTAAGTGCGTTTACCTCTTGGGTTTGAGGGATAACGCCCCCGCAGTGTAAATTGGGCCCTTTGGGTAATCCCTGTGTGGGAAGGTATTGTAGATGGACAAATGTTTTGTGGTCATGATAACAAAGCAGGCAACGGTTAATGAATAATTTCACTAACTTCCCTAGTCTGTGGGCCGTACTGGACAATTACTGGGACGTAGAAAAGCCCCAGGGCTTGCTTTTATTCTTGGCAAGAATATTGTTCTTTTTCATACTAATGATATGCTGGAAGCCAAAATTGTGATAACCAGGTCTAGGACTTAAACCGACTCTAGCCGCACCGAGACCCCTGCGAGGGGAAACCCCATGACCAGGATGTCTTGATCGCACGTGGGGTCGGTCGAACCCGTGACCAGGTTTAATTAGACACGAGCATAATGGGGTCCGGACAAAGCACATATGCTGGGACACCCTTGGAATGTATGTTAAATAATTGGAAGGCGTTTAGACGCCAGGCTGATTATGGAATGGTATTATGTAAAGATGATCTGATATTTTCTTCAAGTGCCATTTGACTCCGACAGGCTCGGTAGTAACGGCTGCTAAACCCCAGAACCCTCCCACTGTTGTAATGCCAGAATCGGTGTCCCCTTCGGCTCCTTCACCCCCACAGGCTTTAGAGAGTACCCCCCCCCTTGGTGGGATTGTATCCGTTGATTACTGAAAGTGTGGTAGCCCGTCCAGGAACACAGGATCTTGTGTCATGTTGCTTTTAATATCTGGCTGCTTTTAAGGCAGAGGCAGGAGAATTCTCAACGAATCCAAGCACGTTCATTTCTATCTTTGAAGGTTGTCTAGCTAGCCATAAGCCTCACGAGGGAGGACTCGGGTAGCCTTATGAGTAAGAATGTTTAAGGGAAGAGACCAGGAAGGGTGGGGGCTAGTTGAGAAACCCACCCTCCTAGCTAAATTGGTAGTGGAAAAAAAAAGCCGGTGCCCATGGAAGGGACGGTTCAGCAAGAAAAGCAGGATCGGGCCCAAGCGGGCAGGCAACAGACAGAGAGATTGGAAAACAGGTTGGAAACTTTGAGGGCATAGTGGAAGGAAAAGAGTAAATAATTATAAGCATGGGGATTTCAAATCCCCAGGACAATAATTGGAATGGTAAAATCTGAGTTGATTGGGTGTCGTTTTGGGAGACAAGCAAGTGATTTAAGAAAAGAGAGTGAGAAGTTAACTCTGTAGTTGCTAGAGGGAATCAAGCAGTGAAACTTGGTAGGAATGTCTGTAAGTAATTCAGGCAAGAGGTTATTTAAGTGGAATTATTCGACTATGAATACGTTAGTCTAATTTGCTGAAGAACACTCCTGCTGTGTACAATCTGTGTTTTATAAGTTTGAGATGAATTGGTATTGTTTTAAAGTTGCAAAACTGAGAATACTTTTGCCAGACACAGGAAACTAGTGTTGTTTAAGGTATTTAGCATTTAATCCTTAAGGTGACTTAACGCTTTACAAGATTTAAAATGTTTTAACTAAAGACCAAAGGTTGTGGCTGCAGCAGGGTAGTCAAAGCCAGGAAAATAAAAGATTTAAATTTGTTTTTGGGTAACAAAATAGCAGATAAAAGATCTGGTAAAGAGAGAGAAGGCATTTAAGGTTTAAAAAGGGGAAGCTATTGGACACCAGAGGTTGTACAGAGTGGAATCCTCAGAAGTGAGTGTGCTTGTCCTGGTTTGTTGCTTTAAAGCTTTGCACAGAAATTATGTTACTGGAAAGGTGTATGATGGCAATGAGTATGTGTTAATGGTTAGAGAAAAGGTGTATGAGTGAAGAGTGGAAGGTTCCTTTAGAAGTTAGAAGAAGCCGAGAAAGGGAGAAGAGGAAAAAGCACGGAATGGGTTAACTGAGAGGAAAATACAGCTGGCCTCAGTCCAAGGACATTGTTCATAGCCAAGACTTTGCTGACAACCAAGAAAAAGGGGGGGCCTGAATGTGCCCAAGCAAGTGAGATCTGCAAAATACTGCAAGGCATAATGAGGACAACAGAAGGGTTAAAAGGCAGTTTTGCTGGATAGTATTGGCTCAAGGATTTAAAAATTCCCCCACTCTGTTCGGACAGGCTTTGGCCAGAGACTTGGAGGAGTGGGATAATTCAGACAAAGCCCTCTTGCTGCAATATGTAGATGACTTGCTAATTGCTGCTGTGGATCTAATCCCTTGTCTCAGAGCTACTGTGAGTCTCCTAAACTTTATTGGACTGCGAGGATACAGGGTATCTCAAAGCAAAGCCCAAATTGCTCTTTCAGAGGTTCAATATCTGGGATTTCACATCAGGCAGGGAGAGAGACAGCTCTCAAACGAAAGGAAGGAGGCTATCTGCCAAGTTCCCATCCCCAGCAAACGGCTTAGGGCATTCCTGGGCATGGCAGGTTTTTGCAGAATATGGATTCCAGAGTTTGGACTGTGGGCTAAACCTCTGTATGAATGTGTTAAGGAAGCGAAACATGACCCCTTTCACCGGTCCCCAGAAGCGGACAGGGCATTTCAGCTATTAGGTGCCTGGAAGCGTCCTGTGGCATACTGCTCTAAACAACTGGATCAAGTTTCAAAGGGATGGCCAGCCTGTTTGAGGGTGGTCGCAGCTACTGCTCTAGTGCTTGGGGAAGCGGAAAAGCTGACACTGGGAGGAACTGTGCAAGTGTATATGTTCCCCATATGGTCCGAGCCTTGCTGGACACTAAGGGTGGTCTTTGGCTCACACAGGCTCGGGTTGCTCGGTACCAGGCAAAGCTGTTAGAGAATCCTGAAGTCACCCTACAGATCTGTCCCTCCCTTAATCCAGCTACACTGCTACCAGAGACAGAAACGCAGGAACATGACTGTTTAGAAATCATAGCTGTTCAGTATTCTAGCCGCCCAGATCTAAAAAAAATCAGCCACTCCCAAATGCTGACTTGGAATGGTATACAGATGGAAGTAGTACTGTTGTGGATGGGCAAAGGAGGGCTGGTTATGCTATTGTGTCTCTTCATGATACCATGGAAGCTGAGAGTTTACCAGCGGGAACATCTGCCCATCTTGCTGAACTAGTGGCCCTGACTCGGGCACTTGAGCTGGCAAAAGACAAACGGGTTAATATTTTTACTGACTCAAAGTATGCTTTTGGGGTATTGCATGCTCACGCCGGCTTTTAGAAGCAGTACAACTCCCCTCAGCAGTAGCAGTGGTGCATTGCAAAGCCCATCAGAGGGAAGATCAAGATGTAGCCAAGGGCAATTCCAGAGCAGACAAGGAAGCTAAGCGAGCTGCTACCCTGAAATCACCAACTGAGGAGAATGCCCAAATGCATGCCCTCATCCCATCAGTGGGTGAGCTTGCAGCCCCTCAGTACTCCCAAGAGGACAGAAACCTGGCTGACAGTCTCGGTCTCCAGGAAAAGGAAGGATGGCTTTATTCCACAGAGGGAAAAATCCTCCTGCCCAAGGGCCTGATTCGACCAGTGTTGCAGAAACTGCATCAAACCACACACGCAGGCAGAGAGGCTCTTATCCAGCTCATGAATAAATATTTTCTAACCTCTGGACTTAAACCCCTAGCATCACAGGTACAAGCTGAATGTTTAATCTGCCAAAAGAATAACCCTCGACCAGCAGTGCCAACAGCCACCCTGGAACCTACCCCAGTCCCAGGATTGGTATGGCAAATAGACTTTACTGAGTTTCCCAGGACTCAAGGGTACAGGTACCTTCTCGTCTTAGTGGATCGATTCAGCGGGCGGCCTGAAGCCTTCCCATGTCGCAACAACACTGCCAAGACAGTGGCTCTTAAGTTTGTTAAGGAGATCATTCCTCGCTTCGGCCTTCCTCAGTGGATGGAATCTGACAATGGAACACACTTCACATCTCAAGTGGTTCAAAAGATATCAAGTGCTCTGCAGATCCCCTGGAAACTCCACACACCCTGGCGACCACAAGCCAGTGGAGTAGTGGAACGCACAAATCAGACACTCAAGCGACACCTCTCAAAGGTCTGTCAGGAGGCCTCTCTTAAGTGGCCTGATGCCTTGCCCCTTGTGTTACTTCGCATTCGTGCTCTCCCTAAGGGTAGGATAGGGCTTAGTCCCTTCGAGATTATGTTTGGAAGAGCATGGCCTATGAATGGTACCCCAGTTCTGGCAGGGGAATGGGAAGTGGGGTATGGTTTCTTGTCTCAGTACATGTGCCCTCTGTCTGCTGTTCTTTCTTTTCTTCACAGGTACACCAAAGATTCACAGCCTCTTCTGCTGGATACCTCGGGTCCACTCCCTGCAGCCTGGTGACTCCGTTCTCGTGCGGACCTGGAAGGACGAGCCTCTCCAAGAGAAGTGGAAGGGACCCCACACCGTCCTGCTTGTCACCCATACAGCGGCAAAGGTCGAAGGACACAAGAACTGGATTCATCACTCTCGACTGAAAGCAGTGCCCGCTCCTAAACAGTGGACTGTCCAGCCTGCTAAGAAGACTGCTAACGACAATTTGGGACTTAAGCTGCTATTCAAAAGACAGTAAGGATCACTGGGAATGCGTTGTGATCTTTCTGAACAGTCACAGCATACTCCCCGCGAGAACCCTGAGCCTGATTGCATGGAGCTTGATCGCATTTTGTCTTTAGAGTATGAGAAAACTCTAACAAAGGTTTGT
>NW_020703255.1:0-3728 GCF_002925995.2 Terrapene triunguis | reverse complement strand
TCTTGTATCCCCTTCCCCAAAATAATATGTATTCTGTGTAACCTGTTGTCTATTGGTCAGCATAATGACGTAAAAAGGATGAGAACTGAGTTGTTTGTTACTGATTATAAAAAGGGCCTATGTCGCCCATGTAAGGTGTGTCTCCTCTGGCACGAGCCGAGGTGCACCCTCTCAGCTGACTGACAAATAAAAAGGACCTGGTACCCGTCTTCTTGTCTCTCCGTGCCTCCTTGGTGTAATTAGGTAAGCTCCGGGGGGAAACGGGCCCTATTTGGCCAACAAAGTGGCGACTGCGCCGGGACTTCTCTCCCTGTGGAGGACACTGACCGGCGACCGAAGGCGATTCCGAGGAGTGGCCACCTCGAGCTTTGGTTTGCTCGGGCCTCGGGTCGTTACAATCGGTCGGGGCGGCTGTGTCCTCTCTAAAGAGAACTCCTAACGACACGGAGATAAGACGGTACCAGAAGAAGGGGAAGGTCCAACAGCCGGACGCGGCCACTCCGGGCGGTAAGTGCGTTTACCTCTTGGGTTTGAGGGATAACGCCCCCGCAGTGTAAATTGGGCCCTTTGGGTAATCCCTGTGTGGGAAGGTATTGTAGATGGACAAATGTTTTGTGGTTATGATAACAAAGCAGGCAACGTTTAATGAATAATTTCACTAACTTTCCTAGTCTGTGGGCCGTACTGGACAATTACTGGGACGTAGAAAAGCCCCAGGGCTTGCTTTTATTCTTGGCAGGGGTACTGTTCTTTTTCATACTAATGATATGCTGGAAGCCAAAATTGTGATACCAGGTCTAGGACTTAAACCGACTCTAGCCGCACCGAGACTCCTGCGAGGGGAAACCCCGTGACCAGGATATCTTGATCGCAAGGGGGGTCGGTCGAACCCGTGACCAGGTTTAATTAGACACGAGCATAATGGGGTCCGGACAAAGCACATATGCTGGGACACCCTTGGAATGTATGTTAACGTATACGTTTATGGTGTTAAGAAATAGGACTGATATTTTGCTCAAGTGCCATTTGACTCCGACAGGCTCAGTAGTAACGGCTGCTAAACCCCAGAACCCTCCCACTGTTGTAATGCCAGAATCGGTGTCCCCTTCGGCTCTTTCACCCCCACAGGCTTCAGAGAGTACCCCCCCCCCCGTGGGATTGTATCCGTTGATTACTGAGAGTGTGGTAGCCCGTCCAGGAACACAAGAACGGCCAGCACAGATAGTGTCTGTATATTCGTACATCTGGCTGCTTTTAAGATAGAGGCAGGAGAATTTTCAACGAATCCAAGCAAGTTCATTTCTATCTTTGAAGGGTGTCTAGCTGGCCATAAGCCTGACTGGGATGACTGTAATATACTTATAAGAACCTTGCTGTCTGAAGTGGAGCGGAATCAGGTTATAGCCAAGGCTAAGGAGAAGGAAGATAGAGAAGGCATTTAAGGTTTAAAAGAGAAAGCTATTGGACACCAGAGGTTGCACAGAGTGGAATCCTCAGAAGTGAGTGTGCTCGTCCTGGTTTGTTGCTTCAAAGCTTTGCACAGAAGTTATGTTACTGGAAAGGTGTATGATGGCAATGTGTATGTGTTAATGGTTGGAGGAAAGGTGTATGAGTGAAGAGTGGAAGGTTCCTTTGGAAGTTAGAAGAAGCCGAGAAAGGGAGAAGAGGAAAAAGCACAGAATGAGTTAACTGAGAGGAAAATACCGCTGGCCTCAGTCCAAGGACAGTGTTCACAGCCAAGACTTTGCTGACAACCCAGAGAAAGGGGGGCCTGAATGTGTCCAAGCAACTATGAGATCTGCAAAATACTGCAAGGCATAATGAGGACAACAGAAGGGTTGAAAAGCAGCTTTGTTGGATAGTATTGGCTCAAGGATTTAAAAATTCCCCCACTCTGTTCGGACAGGCTTTGGCCAGAGACTTGGAGAAGTGGGATAATTCAGACAGAGCCCTCCTGCTGCAATATGTAGATGATTTGTTAATTGCTGCTATGGGACTAATCCCTTGTCTCAGAGCTATTGTGAGTCTCCTAAACTTTATTGGACTGCGAGGATACAGGGTATCTCAAAGCAAAGCCCAAATTGCTCTTTCAGAGGTTTAATATCTGGGATTTCACATCAGGCAGGGAGAGAGACAGCTCTCAAACGAAAGAAAGGAGGCTATCTGCCAAGTTCCCATCCCCAGCAACCGTAAACGGCTTAGGGCATTCCTGGGCATGGCAGGTTTTTGCAGAATATGGATTCCAGAGTTTGGACTGTGGGCTAAACCTCTGTATAAATGTGTTAAGGGAGCGGAACATGACCCCTTTCACTGGTCCCCAGAAGCGGACAGGGCATTTCAGCTATTAGGTGCCTGGAAGCGTCCTGTGGCATACTTTTCTAAACAACTGGATCAAGTTTCAAAGGGATGGCCAGCCTGTTTGAGGGCGGTCGCAGCTATTGCTCTAGTGCTTGGGGAAGCGGAGAAGCTGACACTGGGAGGAACTGTGCAAGTGTGTATGTTCCCCATATGGTCCGAGCCTTGCTGGACACTAAGGGTGGTCTTTGGCTCACACAGGCTCGGGTTGCTCGGTACCAGGCGAAGCTGTTAGAGAATCCTGAAGTCACCCTGCAGATCTGTCCCTCCCTTAATACAGCTACCCTGCTACCAGAGACAGAAAAGCAGGAACATGACTGTTTAGAAATCATAGATGTTCAGTATTCTAGCCGCCCAGATCTAAAAGATCAGCCACTCCCAAATGCTGACTTGGAATGGTATACAGATGGAAGTAGTACTGCAGTGGATGGGCAAAGGAGGGCTGGTTATGCTATTGTGTCTCTTCATGATACCGTGGAAGCTGAGAGTTTACCAGCGGGAACATCTGCCCATCTTGCTGAACTAGTGGCCCTGACTCGGGCACTTGAGCTGGCAAAAGACAAACGGGTTAATATTTTTACTGACTCAAAGTATGCTTTTGGGGTATTGCATGCTTACGCTGGTTTGTGGAAGCAAAGGGAAATGCTAACAGCCCAAGGCTCTCCGGTCAAGCATGGGTCTCAAATTCTCCGGCTTTTAGAAGCGGTACAACTCCCCTCAGCAGTAGCAGTGGTGCATTGCAAAGCCCATCAAAGGGAAGATCAAGATGTAACCAAGGGCAATGCCAGAGCAGACAGGGAAGCTAAGCGAGCTGCTACCCTGAAATCACCAACAGAGGAGAATGCCCAAATGCATGCCCTCATCCCATCAGTGGGTGAGCTTGCAGCCCCTCAGTACTCCCAAGAGGACAGAAACCTGGCTGACAGTCTCGGTCTCCAGGAAAAGGAGGGATGGCTTTATTCCACAGAGGGAAAAATCGTCCTGCCCAAGGGCCTGATTCTACCAGTGTTGCAGAAACTGCATCAAACCACACATGCAGGCAGAGAGGCTCTTATCCAGCTCATGAATAAATATTTTCTAACCTCTGGATTTAAACCCCTAGCATCACAGGTACAAGCTGAATGTTTAATCTGCCAAAAGAATAACCCTCGACCAGCAGTGCCACCAGCCACCCTGGAACCTACCCCAGGCCCAGGATTGGTGTGGCAAATAGACTTTACTGAGTTTCCCAGGACTCAAGGGTACAGGTACCTTCTCGTCTTAGTGGATCGATTCAGCGGACGGCCTGAGGCCTTCCCATGTTGCAACAACACTGCCAAGACAGTGGCTCTTAAGTTTGTTAAGGAGATCATTCCTCGCTTCGGCCTTCCTCA
>NW_020703254.1:0-1085 GCF_002925995.2 Terrapene triunguis | reverse complement strand
GAAGCTGTGGATGTGGTATACCTAGACTTTAGTAAGGCATTTGATACGGTCTCGCATGATATTCTTATCGATAAACTAGGCAAATACAATTTAGATGGGGCTACTATAAGGTGGGTGCATAACTGGCTGGATAACCGTACTCAGAGAGTTGTTATTAATGGTTCCCAATCCTGCTGGAAAGGCATAACGAGTGGGGTTCCGCAGGGGTCTGTTTTGGGACCGGCTCTGTTCAATATCTTCATTAACGACTTAGATATTGGCATAGAAAGTACGCTTATTAAGTTTGCGGATGATACCAAACTGGGAGGGATTGCAACTGCTTTGGAGGACAGGGTCATAATTCAAAATGATCTGGACAAATTGGAGAAATGGTCTGAGTTAAACAGGATGAAGTTTAACAAAGACAAATGCAAAGTGCTCCACTTAGGAAGAAAAAATCAGTTTCACACATACAGAATGGGAAGAGACTGTCTAGGAAGGAGTACGGCAGAAAGGGATCTAGGGGTTATAGTGGACCACAAGCTAAATATGAGTCAACAGTGTGATGCTGTTGCAAAAAAAAGCAAACGTGATTCTGGGATGTATTAACAGGTGTGTTGTGAGCAAGACACGAGAAGTCATTCTTCCGCTCTACTCTGCTCTGGTTAGGCCTCAGCTGGAGTATTGTGTCCAGTTCTGGGCACCGCATTTCAAGAAAGATGTGGAGAAATTGGAAAGGGTCCAGAGAAGAGCAACAAGAATGATTAAAGGTCTTGAGAACATGACCTATGAAGGAAGGCTGAAAGAATTGGGTTTGTTTAGTTTGGAAAAGAGAAGACTGAGAGGGGACATGATAGCAGTTTTCAGGTATCTAAAAGGGTGTCATAAGGAGGAGGGAGAAAACTTGTTCACCTTAGCCTCTGAGGATAGAACAAGAAGCAATGGGCTTAAACTGCAGCAAGGGAGGTCTAGGTTGGACATTAGGAAAAAGTTCCTAACTGTCAGGGTGGTTAAACACTGGAATAAATTGCCTAGGGAGGTTGTGGAATCTCCATCTCTGGAGATATTTAAGAGTAGGTTAGATAAATGTCTATCAGGGATGGTCT
>NW_020703253.1:0-6471 GCF_002925995.2 Terrapene triunguis | reverse complement strand
CCCTCCTGAGTCACCTGGCGTGATGGTGATGCCTGGTGACGTCAACAACTCCCTCCTTTGAGAATACTCAACAAGCTTTTGGCTGAGTTTTCTCATATTCTGTGGACAAGATATGATTAAGTGCTATGATGCTGGGGTCCTCAATGAGAGGGTATGCCGGGACTTGGGAGCATACCCAGCAGTTAGAGAGGTTGAACTCTTGGGCAAAGCAAACCTTCAAGGACTTATATGTGTTTGTTTCCAAGTTAGTAGGGATTTCTTTCCATCCCACATGTGGTCGGGGGGAAACAGGAGGTAACGAGAGGAGTGTCCCTATGGCAAAGAGTACCACTGTGGCAGACCCTGGACCTGAACTCATGCTGGGCAGGTGACCCTAGGGCCTGACAATTACAATTCCCCAAATACCCACAAAATAACAATTACCAATAACAGGCAGACTAAAAGCAAAAGGGACCAGGCCACCAGGTTAGGCCGGCCCTGTGAAAACAAACACAACCAACGCTCAGAGTTCTCGCGGGGAGTACGCTGTGACTGTCCAAAGAGATCACAGGGCATTCCCAGCAGGCCTTATTGTCTTTTGAATAACAGCTTAAGTCCCAGGTCGTCGCTGGCAGTCTTCTCTGCAGGCTGGACGGTCCACCGTTCAGGAGCAGGCACTGCTTTCAGGCGAGAGTGATGAATCCAGTTCTTGTGTCCTTCGACCTTTGCTGCTGTATGGGAGACCAGCAGGACGGTGTGGGGTCCCTTCCACTTCTCTTGGAGAGGCTCGTCCTTCCAGGTCCGAACGAGTACGGAGTCACCTGGCTGCAAGGAGTGGATCGGGGCATCCAGCGGGAGAGGCTGCAAATCTTTGGTGTACCTGTGGAGAGAACAAAGAACAGCAGACAGAGAGCACATGTACTGAGATAAGAAACCACAGCCTACCTCCCACTCCCCTGCCAGAACCGGTGTACCGTTCATAGGCCATGCCCTTCCAAACATAATCTCGAAGGGACTGAGCCCTAACCTGCCCTTAGGGAGAGCGCGAATGCGGAGCAAAACAAGGGGTAGAGCATCAGGCCACTTAAGGGAAGCCTCTTGGCAGACCTTTGAGAGGTGCCGCTTAAGTGTCTGATTTGTGCGTTCCACTACCCCACTGGCCTGCGGTCGCCATGGAGTGTGGAGCTTCCAGGGGATTTGCAGGGCATCCGATATCTTCTGAACAACTTGGGATGTAAAGTGTGTTCCGTTGTCAGATTCCATCCACTGGGGGAGTCCAAAGCGAGGAATGATTTCCTTGACAAACTTAAGAGCCACCGTTTTGGCAGTGTTGTTACGACATGGGAAGGCTTCAGGCCATCCGCTGAATCGGTCCACTAAGACGAGAAGGTATCTGAATCCTTGGGTCCGGGGGAACTCAGTAAAATCTATTTGCCAAACTAGTCCTGGGCCTGGGGTAGGTTCCAGAGTGGCTGGTGGCACTGACACTCCAGGTCGAGGGTTGTTCTTTTGGCAGACTAGACATTCAGCCTGCACCTGGGAGGCCAGAGGCCTAAGTCCAGAGGTTAGAAAGTATTTATTCATAAGCTGGGAAAGAGCTTCTCTACCTGCGTGGGTAGACTGATGTAGTTTCTGTAGTACTGGCCGTATTAGATTCCTTGGTAGGAGGATTTTTCCTTCCGTGGAGTGGAGCCATCCCTCCTTTTCCCGGAGCCTAAGTGTGTTGGCCAGGTTCCTCTCTTCGTGAGAGTACTGAGGGGTCGGGAGCTCCCCCACTGATGGGATGAGGGCATGCATATGGGCATCTTTAGCTTCCTGTGGTTCCAGGGTAGCAGCTCGCTTGGCCTCTCTGTCCGCCCTGGCATTACCCTTAGCCACATCTTGATCTTCTCTTTGATGAGCCTTGCAGTGTATCACTGCTACTTCTGAGGGGAGCTGTACCGCTTCTAAAAGCCGGAGAATTTGAGGCCCATGTTTAACCGGAGAACCTTGGGCTGTCAACATTCCTCTTTCCTTCCACAGACCGGCATGGGCGTGTAGTATTCCAAAGGCATATCTGGAATCAGTAAAAATGTTAACCTTTTTTCCTTTTGACAGTTCAAGTGCACGGGTTAAGGCTACCAATTCAGCCAGCTGAGCTGATGTCCCAGCAGGTAAACCCTCTGCTTCCACAGTCTTATGGAGAGATACAATAGCATAGCCTGCCCTCCTCTGTCCGTTTACAACTGTACTGCTGCCGTCAGTATACCACTCATAATCAGCATTGGGGAGGGGTTGATCTTTTAAGTCTGGGCGGCTGGAGTATTGGACATCTATGATTTCCAGACAGTCATGTTCCTGCTCCTCTGTCTCCGGTAACAGGGTGGCTGGGTTAAGGGAGGGACAGGTCTGTAGGGTAACTTCAGGATTTTCTAACAGTTTTGCTTGATACCGAGCAACCCGAGCCTGTGTAAGCCAGAGACCACCCTTAGTATCCAGCAGGGCTTGAACCATATGGGGAGTATACACTTGCACAACTCCTCCCAGTGTCAATTTCTCAGCTTCCCCAAGGACTAGGGCAGTTGCTGCGACCGCCCTCAAACAGGCTGGCCATCCCTTTGAAACTTGATCCAGTTGTTTAGAGAAATATGCCACAGGACGCTTCCAGGCACCTAATAGCTGGGTAAGCACTCCCAGGGCCACCCCTCTCCGTTCATGCACATACAGTTGGAATGGCTTAACTAGGTCCGGCAGGCCTAGAGCTGGAGCTTCCATTAGTTTCCTTTTTAAGATTTTAAATGCCCTGTCCGCTTCTGGGGACCAGTGAAAGGGGTCATGATCCGCTCCCTTAACGCATTCATACAAGGGTTTAGCCCACAGTCCAAACTCTGGGATCCATATTCTGCAGAAGCCTGCCATGCCCAGAAATGCCCTGAGTTGTTTACGATTGCTTGGAATGGGAATTTGACAGATAGCTTCCTTTCTTTCACTTGAAAGCTGACGTTCCCCCTGCCTGATGTAAAATTCTAAATACCGTACTTCTGGGAGAGCAATCTGAGCCTTACTCTGTGCTACTCGATATCCTCTGAGTCCAACAAAGTTCAGGAGGCTCACAGTGGCTTTAAGACAAGGGATTAGACCCACAGCAGCAATCAACAAGTCATCCACATATTGCAGGAGGAGGACCCTGTCTTCATTGTCCCACTCCTCCAAGTCTCTGGTCAAAGCCTGGCCGAACAAAGTGGGGGAATTTTTAAATCCCTGGGCCAGCACGGTCCAGCAAAGCTGCTTTTTAACCCTTCTGTTGTCCTCCCACTCGAAGGAGAAAATCTCCTGAGATTGGGTGTCGACCGGAATCGTGAAGAAAGCATCCTTCAAATCTAGGACAGAAAAATGGGTATACTGCCCCCCTATAGAGGCCAACAGTGTATACGGGTTTGGAACAAGGGGGTGCAGAGTCTTAACCCGCTCATTAACCGCCCTTAGGTCCTGAACCAGCCGGTATGTGCCATTGGGCTTTCGCACGGGCAGAATGGGGGTGTTCCAAGCTGACTGGCATTCTCGTAGTACACCGCACTCTAGGAACCGATCTATAGTCTCTTGCAGTCCCTCTCTGGCTTCCCTCTTAATCGGATACTGTTTGATTCGCACTGGGCTTTTTCCTGGGAGAAGCTGAATATGAACAGGGGTCTGACGGTTTGCCTTCCCTGGGACCCCTGATGCCCATACCAGAGGAAAAACCTGCTTTTCCCACTGGCTCCATTCTGGGGCTTGCATGGCTGAGGGCTCAGTTGCAAGAGTCATTATCCAGGCATTCTCTGGGGGTAAGGTGAGGGTTATTTCATCTTGGGTGAAATGCAGGGTGGCACCTAAGCGACAAAGCAGGTCCCGTCCCAATAGAGGCGTTGGACAATCGGGGAGGTAAACTAGTTTGTGAGATAGAGTTCTGTTTCCCAAAGCACATTCCGCTGGGGCATATACTGGGCACTTGGTTCCTTTCCCTGTGGCACCCACCACAGTGAGGGAATCTGCCACAGGCAGCTGCAGGGGTTGGTTTACAGCGGTTCGTGCAGCTCCAGAGTCTATTAAAAAGTCTATGTCTGAATCTCCCACCCGCATTTTTACTCGGGGTTCCGGGGGCAGGATAGTCCGTCTCCCCTGACACCCCTATTCTTGATCCTCCGCTGCCATCATAGGGGTACCTTCCCTCTCGGGGCACTCATGTTTCCAATGTCCCTCCTTTCGGCATCTGGCACACTGGTTGCGACCCAGACGCCTTTCCTGTGAGCCAGGGCGCCCACGTCCACGTCCTCTCATTCCCCGGCCCCTTCCACCTTCCTGGAATTTTCCCTTGCCACCGGCCTGTACTGCTGCAACCATCATTTTCGCTTGCCTCTTTTCCTTTTCTTCCTCCCTAAGGCTGTAAGCCCTGTTTGCAGTTTCCAGAATCTGTGCTATGGTCATGCCCATCAAATCCTCCTTTTTCTGCAGTTTCCTTTTAATATCAGGGGCTGCACGGCTGGTAAAGATACCCTTTATGATTGCCTCAGTTTCCGGTTCATCAGGGTTTGCATTAGTAGTTTGCCTGATGGTATCCCGGATACGCTGCAGAAAAGCAACCGGACTCTCTTTTGGCTCCTGTGCTAGCTCATAAGGCTTAGCCCAATTGTTATGTCGGACAGCTGAGTGTCGGAGACCATGTAATAGGAGCTCCTTGTATACAGTGAGACGCGTTTGGCCCGCAGGGTCATTAGGGTTCCACCTGGGATCTGCTAGGGGGACCTGGACTGCAACAGTAGGGACGTGATGTGGATTCAGTTCATGTCTCTTCTGTGCCTCCTCCCTTGCTTTAGACACAACCTGATTACGCTCCACCTCAGACAGCAGGGTCCGCATAAGGACATTACAGTCATCCCAGTCAGGTTTACAGCTAGCCAGACACCCTTCAAAGGCTGAGATAAACTTGCTTGGGTTCGTAGAGAATTCCCCTGCCTGTGCCTTAAAAGCTGCCAGGTCCACTGCGTTAAAAGGCACATGGGTGTAAACCTGCATAGTAGTGGCTCGGCGATTGTCTGATCCAGGGCGGGCTATCCGAGTCTCAGTAAGTAATGGATAGAATCCCACCGAGGGGGCAATCTCTGGGACCTGAGAGACCCTGTCTTTATATGGTGGGGGTGTTGGAGCCGAAGGGGACACCGACTCTGCCATCACAACCGGAGGAGGGTTCTGGGGACTAACTGTAGTTACTACCGAACCTGACGGAGTCAAATTACACCTTTGCAAAAGATCTGACCTATCTCTTAACAACATAAACAACTGTACATACATATGTTCATTCCATTTACCCGTACGCTGACAAAACAAAAGCAATTGAAGGATCGTATTATAATTGAGTGATCCCTCCGGTGGCCACCTTTCCTGGTCCTCTAGCTGATATTGAGGCCAGTCTACTGTACAGAATCTTTTCAGTTTACTTTTAATCAACGGATCCGATCCAAACACTTTCCAGTTCACCAGAATGCATTCCAAGGGTGTACACCTTGCCCTGCCTGCCGTACTCTGTCCCTGCCCCATATTAGGGAGACTCTGGGCGTCCCCAAGTCAAAACAGGTAGACACTGGGCGTCCCCAGGTCAAGACAGATAAAGTCCCCACTGGACTGTTCCTACCTTATCCAAGGGTCCGGTTCTGCACCGTCGCCCTATCCACAGGACCGGTTCCCCACCGTCGCCCGCGGCCACAGCTGCTTCTCCACTACTCGAGCGCGTTGCACCGTTGTGCCCTCCGGGGTCGACCAAACCACGTCTCCGCTGAGGCCCCCGATGAAGTCACCGGTGAGCTCTGGGCGTCGGTCGTCGCCGTAGTCCGTCGGCCTCCAGGAGGGATCCGGGCAAGGCTAAATTTCAGCCTCGAGCCCCACGTTGGGCGCCAAAAACTGTTGCTGGCACAGAGGTGCCCGAGGCAAAGCAACAGGGGTTCGTTGCCCGGCGTGCTTCGCGCCAATAAACACACCAGGTGGAGAAGCAAACAAAGTTTATTTGAGATCTCAAAGCGGTGCTAGGAGACAGGCACGTCTCAAATCGAGCACAGTAACAGAAACAGTTTTTTTTCCTTTATACCTTTACAGTCAAGCCTCACCCCCCCCCTTCCCCCGCTACCCCTCCCTTCCCTGGTAACAATTACTAAGCAAATAGCAATTACATTTAAGCAGTTAGTTTATGTTGGCAGCTATAAGTTCAGCTCGTTAGTAACTTCTTGAACTACTATCTTGTCCCGTTCCTTTGATTTCCTTCGGCCAGAGGTATGCAGGCTTCATTATACTGCAAAAGCGGGGGTTTACCACTGATATCAAGCTGCTTACACATTTCACTTGCACCTGGCTTTTGAGGTCGATTAGAGTTTAAACATGGAAGGAGTTTGGTTCAGGCCTAGTGCAGGAAGGCTTCATTGACACTTGTGATTTTCCACCCTCCTGAGTCACCTGGCGTGATGGTGATGCCTGGTGACGTCAACA
>NW_020703252.1:0-3565 GCF_002925995.2 Terrapene triunguis | reverse complement strand
TTGCAACAATGATCTATATGGTCCCAGATTACATCAATAACGTCACACCCCCAACGCAAAATTGATGCAGGAAGGGATGTCACAAACATCACTGACTGCATCCTAAGAGCTCTCCACTCTGGACAATGCATCAGCTACAATATTTTCCTTTCCCCTTATGTGGACTATATCCATTTCATACTCCTGAAGGGCTAAACTCCAACGCAGCAACCTGGAGTTGTTGCCCTTGGCCTTGTGCAGCCAGACCAGAGGGGCATGATCACTCAACACAGTGAATTTTTTATTGTACAAATAGGGCTTAAGTTGCTTGACAGCCCAGACAATGGCATAACATTCCTTTTCAATGGTAGCGTAATTTTGCTCAGTGGGGGACAATTTCTTACTTAGATATGCCACGGGATGTCTCTTACCTCCTTCCCCCTCCTGCATTAGCACTGCCCCCAGCCCAATATTGGAAGCGTCTGTACATAGTAAAAAAGGCTTTTCAAAATCTGGGCTGGCCAAAACAGGCTCTTTGGCCAAAGCACTCTTTATGCTTTGAAAACCCTGCTCACAGGCCTCCGTCCACAGCACCCGGTCTGGTTTTTCCTTCTTCGTCAGGTCTGTGATGGGAGCAACAATGTCGCTGAATCCCTGCACAAATCTCCTGTAATAGTTGGCCAGACCAATGAAGGATTGGACCTGCTTTTTAGTTCTAGGGGTTGGCCAGTTTTTAATGGCCTCTACCTTTAAAGGCTCTGGGCGCAGTTGCCCATTGCCCACCCTGTGCCCCAGGTAGGTCACCTCAGCAGCTCCCATTCTGCATTTAGAAACCTTAACCGTTAGATTAGCCTCCCTGAGCCGGTGCAGCACAATCCCTATGTGGTTCAGGTGATCTTGCCACGAACCGCTGAATACGGCCAGGTCGTCTATATAGGCCCTCGCAAAAGATTCTAATCCCCGTAGGACCTCATTTATAAGTCTCATGAACGTAGCCCCGGAATTTCGCATCCCAAAGGGCAGCACTTTGAACTCATATAGGCCTGATTCCACTATGAAAGCGGATTTTTCTTGTGCCTCGGCATCTAGGGGTATTTGCCAGTACCCCTTAGTCAGGTCCAGGGTGCTTATAAACCTCGCCCCTCCCAGTGTATCCAGTAGATCCTCTATTCTGGGTGTGGGGTAAGGGTCAGGCTGGGTGATAGCATTTAGCTTCCTGTAATCCACACAAAACCTCATGGTCTTATCCCTTTTTGGCACCATCACAATGGGAGAGGCCCAGGGGCTCTGGGATCTGGTGATTATTCCCATTGTCAACATGCTCTCCACCTCTTCCTGGATCTGTCTTTGCATCTCTCCCTTGGCCCTGTAAGCTCTGCTAGGGGCTGGGCGGGGACCCACCGTCTGAATGGAGTGTGTCATCCTATCTGTGAGCCCTGGCCTATTGGAGAATGTTCGCTTGTGGTGTTTTAACAGCATCAGCAGTTCCTTTCTTTGAGGGGGGGTTAAATCCTCCCCCATCTCAATGCTCTCGAGAGGCGTCTCCTCCTGGCTTTCAGCAACCATGTCGATCAAAGGGACGGACCCTGCCTCTTCCTCAGCATAACAGATCATGTTCACATTTACCTCCCTTGCATGGTAAGCCTTCATTCTGTTCACATGCACTGTCTGCACACTTCCCTGGACCTGGGGCTTCCTCACATCATAGGTAACCTCATTAATCCTTTCCACTACCTCCATGGGTCCAGACCAAACATCTTTCATCTTGTTCTTCCGGACAGGATCTAGCACCAACACCATGTCCCCTATTTCAAACGCTCTCTCTTTAGCATCTCTGTCATACCAGGCTTTCTGCGTATCCTGGCTCTCTTTCAGATTCTGCTCAACCAACTTCATCATTTCCTGCAAACTCTCCTTGAACTGAGCCACATAGTCGGCCACCGGCTGCTCTGCCTCCTCCACATTACCTTCCCACGAGTCACGAACCAAATCTAGGGGCCCCCGGACCTGCCTCCCATAGAGCAGTTCAAAGGGAGCAAACCCTGTAGACTCTTGGGGCACGCTCCTGTATGCATATAATAGATACGGCAGCATAACATCCCAGTCATTCTGGCGTCTATCCACATACATTTTCAACATAGCCTTTAGGGTTCCATTGAACCTCTCCACTAGACCATTAGTCTGGGGGTGGTAGGGAGCGGCTTTCAGGTGCTTCACCCCACATAACTCCCACAACTGCTTGAAAACCACAGACATAAAGTTAGACCCACGGTCAGACAATATTTCCTTGGGAAAACCCACTCTGCTAAAAATAGAGAACAAGGCCACTGCCACTGTCTCTGCCTCAATATTAGCCAAGGCTACAGCCTCCGGATATCTGGTAGCAAAATCTACCAACACCAGGATGTATTTCTTCCCATTTCTGGAAGGTTTTGGGAGGGGCCCCACAATATCCACAGCTACTCTGGCAAAAGCCTCCCCAATAATGGGCAGAGGCTGGAGGGGCACCTTGCTAGGCCCCCTTAACCCCTTACGCTTCTGGCACAGCTCACAGCTCCTGCAGTAATCTCTCACCGACCCAAAAAGGTGAGGCCAGTAGAAATTCTGCTCTAGCCTGTCACACGTTTTGCCTATACCCAGATGTCCTGCAAAGGGACTATCATGAGCCAACTTCAACAAATCATTGCGGTAACTCTCAGGTACCACAAGCTGTTTGCGAGCTGCTGCTTGGGAATTCTTTCTTCCCCTAGGCGGTTCCCTATACAACAACCCATCCTGCATAAAAAACCTGCCTCTCTCTTCACAGGCTGGGACCTGACTCTGAGCATCATTCCTGGCTCTCTCTAGAGATACATCACTCTGCTGAGCCACAATGAATTCACTCTGGGTTTTGTTTGGATTCAGAATCATCTCTGATATTTCAGCCAAACCCTCGCCTGATCCATCTTGAGAAGCACTCTCTGTCTGTCCTGCGAGTCTCCTGTTCAGCAGCGAGCAGCTCTAGACGCCCCTTACGAGCTCTCTCTTCTCTCTCATCAGCCTCCTTCTTTCTTTGATCGGCCTCTTTCTCTCTCTCATCAGCCTCCTTCTTTCTTTGATCGGCTGCTTTCTCTCTCTCAGCGGCCTCTTTCTCTCTCTCTCTTTCTAATTCTGCTATTTTTTGCTTCTCCAGCAATCGAAGATCTGCTAGCTTCTGTTCATGCTCCAATTGCAGTTTACTTGTCACCTTCTGCATCCTAATTTTTTCTGCATCTTCTGCAGCCTCAGGTAAGGGCTGTGCTCTTGCCCCCTGATCACTGGCCATTAACAGATTTCTCAGTTCTTGATTTGTAGCTTTCTTTCTAAAGCTTATCCTCTTTTCTGAACACAAATTTTCCAGGGCTTTTTTGCCAAGTCCCTCATATGCTCTTTGCTCAGCCATTGCAGCAGCTCTTTAACCAACAAAACTCTCAATCCCAAAATTCAAATTTGGATAGCGTGGGGTTCTGACCCAAAGCTTAATTGACCTGGTTCTGTGGATCCAAGCACGACTACGCCACTGTGACAATGCGGTTCTGGCGGAACCCAACTGAGAGTGCCAACTCAG
>NW_020703251.1:0-1082 GCF_002925995.2 Terrapene triunguis | reverse complement strand
TGTGACAATGCGGTTCTGGCGGAACCCAACTGAGAGTGCCAACTCAGGACGAATTGCTCAAACAGGGCAGTTACAGCCCAAGGCTGGGGGTTTTTCCACCTCTAAGGCAAACCAAACCAGCCAGACTAAGAGGACTTCGGTCTCACCCCACTGGCTAACCGCAAGTCCCACAAGCAATCTCCTTAGACACTCCAGTTTCCCAGTATTACCACCAGTGCCACTCGTTATGGGGACAAATGGTTATGAAAACCAAGACCCCAGTAAAAGAAAGAGGTTCTCCTGATCCCAAAGGACCAAGCCCCAGACCCAGGTCAATATACAAATCAGATCTTACCCACAAATCACGCTTTTGCCAATCCTTTAGAATCTAAGATCTAAAGGTTTATTCATAAAAGGAAAAGGATAGAGATGAGAGTTAGAATTGGTTAAATGGAATCAATTACATACAGTAATGGCAAAGTTCTTGGTTCAGGCTTGCAGCAGCGATAGAATAAACTGCAGGTTCAAATCAAGTCTCTGGAATACATCCCCCGCTGGGATGGGTCCTCAGTCCTTTGTTCAAAGCTTCAGCTTGTAGCAAAGTTCCTCCAGAGGTATGAAGCAGGATTGAAGACAAAATGGAGATGAGGCATCAGCCTTATATAGTCTTTTCCAGGTGTAAGAACACCTCTTTGTTCTTACTGTGGAAAATTACAGCAAAATGGAGTCTGGAGTCACATGGGCCAGTCCCTGCATACTTTGCTGAGTTACAAGGCGTATCTGCCTTCTTTCAATGGGTCCATTGTATAGCTGATGGTCCTTAATGGGCCATCAAGCAGACTAGGCAGAGCTAACACCAATTTGTCTGGGATGTCACCCAGCAGCATAGCATAAGTTTGATATACAGACAGTATAGAGCCAATATTCCTAACTTCAACTACAAAATTGATACACACATATAGACAGCATAATTATAACCAGTAATTCATAACCTTGTCTTAGACACCCCATTTGACCCCCTTTACACAAGACCTGGGTGCCACTACAGGACCTTGGTTGCAACAATGATCTATATGGTCCCAGATTACATCAATAACGTCACA
>NW_020703250.1:0-6694 GCF_002925995.2 Terrapene triunguis | reverse complement strand
ATTTTACACATATGAAGTAGCACCCCTGTAAGGTAGATGAATATCACTGGCCCAGTTTTACATAGATTAATGGCTATACTTTTTCCCAAAACTCCATCTACGTTTTGGTGCTTCCTTTCTTGGGTGTCTTGACTTCACAAACTTGCGTGGTGTTGAATTGGCACCCAATACTGGATGCCACTTTGGAAAACATGACCCTCATTGTCTCATCAGGACTCTAACCTTTTTGCTTTTAGTCTGTGGCTACCTCTAGGACTTCCCAGCATGGGGCCTTTTGGTGCAACTGTCCAGTCATGTACTGTAAAGAATGCTCTTAGTCCTGCTGCTGAACATGTCATCTCCTCAACCCTCTGACTGGTGTGAGAATCAAACCAGGTCCACTGAATGACACTCTAATGTAATCACTAGACAACAAGGCTGACAGTCTAGCACCAGGAGATCAACATATTAGACAACAGATCTTGCTATCGTACTAAGATGGCCCCCAGAACCATAGTGTCTGAGCACCTCAATCTTTAACGTAGTTATCCTCACAACACCCCCTAAGAGTGAGGAAGTGCTGTTATCCCCACTTTAGGGATGAGAAACTGAGGCTTGCAGAGATCCAGGGCCAGATTTTCAAAGGTAATTAGGCATCGAAAGCTGCAGATGGGTGCTTTGCAAAATCCACAAGGCATCTGTCTGCAGCTTTAGGTGCCGAAATACCTTTGAAAATCTGGCTCTAAGTGACTTGCTGCCCAGGGTCATACAGGAAGGCTGTAGCAAAATAGGGACTCAAATCCAGGAATACTGAGGCCTAGGCTCGTGTGCTAGCCACGGCACCATCCTTCCACTTTCTACCAACCTGGCACTGATAGTCTCCTTACGTTTTTATTAGGGAAGTACTGGACTGTTATATCAGTTTTAGTCTATTTATACTCTCACCTACTTGAGACCTTGCCTCTATTGTGTATAACTACATTGAAGCAGCCAGATTGCAGCTGGTGCAGTTGTGACAAGCCCCACTGGGTATGTCTACACTGCAGTAAAACACCTGCGGCTGGCCCATGTCAGCTGACTTGGATGCACAGGGCTCGGGCTGGAGCCTTTTACTGCACTGTAGTCATACCTTCTCTTTACTCCTGGATGTAGTAGGCAGATGCTTTCTAACAAAGCCCTTCTAATGTTACCTGAAGAGCAAATAGCGCCTGTAAAATTATGGATTCTCTTTTTAATACGTCTGAATATTGTCATCAGTTCACTATTATTTTTGTAGATTGGTTACATCTCACCCAATGTGCTGCTGTCCAGCTCCATTTCTTCACCAGTGTTAATACTAGTTTGGTTTGTTTGCGGCTCAGGATTTGGTTTTGAGGGTGTAGAAGGAGGAGGAGGGGCTCCCTTCTCACATACTCATAATGAGCCTGGTTCTGTAAGGTGCTGAGTACCTCCTGCAAAGTGCCAAACTCCCTGAGCTCCCACTGCACTCTGTTAGAGTGGAGGGCGCTCAGTACAGTGCAGGATTAGGTCTGCAAACTGGAGGAATAATTCAGCAGGAAAAGATGATCCAGTAGCGCTCAGCGAGTCTTTCCCAGGAGAATTAATGTTTATTACAAGAAAGCAAAAGTAGCTGGAAAGGAAACAGAACATTCTGCAGCGTGGAGTCCAATCAACGTCTCTTCCTCTGAGTGCAGAGCCCCACCTACCCACTGCCAAACTTCCTGCTCTTTCTCCCAAGCAGGATAGCTTTGCTTAAACCATTCTCCATGAAGCGGGTGTTCACATCTGCCTTGTATTTTTATAGCACTGATGTTTCCCCATGTCGGGTGTTATAGCTATCCAACTGAGTAATTGGTGACTATGACAGATGGCCCTCTGTGCATGTGTGCACCCTCGGGAAAAACAATGTACACAGCAAATTAAATGTTCATTTGAGCAGACCTCTCTTCCTCTGCACAGTTGGCTGATGTGCAAGGTGAATATTTAGGCAGTGTTGAGTATAATATTTCTATAGCAAACAGAAATATAGCACTTGCCATGCTCCTTCTCTTGGTAATAGTGCCACCTGCAGCTTCCAGGGTGCACTTTAACTGAAGACACAGGCCCGGATTCTGATATTGCTTACGCCATGTTTCCTCAGTCTGTTGACTTTGGTGGAGTGGCTCTTGACTTTCACCAGTGTGAAGCCAGAAGTGGGCCCTCCAACCTAGGGGGAAGGGATAGCTCAGTGGTTTGAGCATTGGTCGGCTAAACCTAGGGTTGTGAGTTCAATCCTGGAGGAGGTCATTAAGGGATCTGGGGCAAAAATCCATTTGCGGATTAGTCCTGCTTTGAGCAGGGGGTTGGACTAGATGACCTCCTGAGGTCCCTTCCAACCTTGATATTCTATGAAGGGCAAGATATAAAATAGACATTCATAGCTACTTTTTGATTTCTCACTTCATTAACTCATCACTTCCCTGTGCATCTCCACAACCCCTCACACGTGTACTGTTAATCCAAGTAGACAGACAGTGTCTTAATGGTATAGCTCTGCACAGTATAGATGCCAACTACCCTGAATTGCAGTCATTCCCACCATGACTGCTTCTACAGTAGCATTTAAGAAAATGCTACAAGTTAGAATCAGAAGACTGATTGTCTCTGCATTACCCAGGCAGCTGGTTTGCTGTCACCACTGCTTATTACACGCATTATCATCTCACTGTTACCTTGTGAATACATCACCGCGGAAGGCATCTGTTAGAGCCAATAACTAGTTTGTAAGATCCTTGTTTCAGGGACACCTTTATGTTATGAATTGGAAAGCACCTAGTACATTGGGGTCCCAGTCCCTTACTGGGCCTCCAGGCTATACCTCAAAACAAATAAGCAGTGAGAACTGAAATGCTAGTGATACTGACTTGCTTAAGAACAGACGGGAGGGAAACGACATTGCAGTTTGTACTATTATGACCTACCTACATGAATGTGAAACCATCTATGTGAGTTTGGTGGTGGTCTTTGCATTGATAAAACAGTGATCTGCTCTACAGCACCTCTTCCCTTCTAACTGGATACACCCACTAGAAATGAAGCTGTGACGTTAGCTCAAGTAATGCTGTCATCTGAACCTCTGTAAGTAACTAATGTTCTCAGCCTAAGAAATCTTTATCTCATGGACTCCTGACCTGGTTAAATGTAAATGGTTTGAAGAACATTTTTCAGGAAGGAATTGTTTGTTTTGATTATATGCTTTATACATATTACTTGAACAGCTCTTATCTAAAAGCTGAGTTGTTAAGATATCATTTTACTTCCACCAGCAGTGGTGAAAGACTGATAGATTGCCCATGCAATGCATGAGTAAAAGAAGCAAGTTAAACATCAGGGTCTGGATGAATGATTATTTAATCTGTTTACCAATGGCAATATATTATCAGCAATTTTTGATAAATTCATTTTATCCGCATCTGCTTTTCCATAAGAATGAGGATATTTAGTTTGATTCAAATTTCATGGTCTGAGGGAGCCTTTAATACCAATCATGCCAATAATCTATGAATATAAATAGACTAAAGTACTAGAGAGATGTGCAGGAAAATGTTATCTACCAAATGAAACTGGGGAGAAAGAGTAGGGAGAGACAAAGGTCTTTCTGCCTCCCTTGCAGTTGCAAAAGGGGCAGAATCTTAATGAGTTTTAAGCTAATACCCTCCCCGCTCTCTCCATTTGGGTTTCTCTGGCTACAGTCAGTCTCTGAATGGGACAGGAACTGAAGGTCTCTATTCCCTTGTAAAGTGCTGTGCACACATATGATGCTATATAAATAATATAACAGCAGCAACTGCTAATGTCTTCTCTAGACTGCCATAAAGGTTTAGCTTACCCATGATATGTTACAAAAACTGTGTGATCTAGGCTTTTTTGGTCCACAGCCAACATGAGGGCGTTCAGCTGACACAAAGCCATGTGTAGTGGGCTTTGCAGAGTCACCAGACCCCAGGAAGAGCATTAAGAACTGCTTGAGGCACATGGGGAGTGTGAGGTCTGTGCCATCTCTAGGGATCATGTAGCTTGCTGCCTCTGGTGCACTGGCACTCTTCTGTGGGCTAAGGGTAGGGGTAGAGGTGGGGCATGGCCCCAATTTTTCCCTACCCCTTTCAGGTTGATTTGCTCTCTGGAGGGAGTAAGGACCATATAGTCTCTGCGCAGATGGACTGCTGATGTTCTCTGCTCTTACATGTGCAAGAGCCGATCACATCTCCCATTTGGAGACTCCCCGCTCTCTGAGTATTGTCATTCCAGCTCAAGATGGTGGTGAAATATATGCGGCCACCATTTCTGCCTGCACACTCATCAATCTCTTATATCAAGATTTGAATAACGTACTGGTTTTGGTGTTTTAGTTCCGCTCTGGCTCAGACAGACAATTGCCCATTTAGGGAACGGGAGTTCATAAAAACAGTTTCTTTCAGTCTGGTTCTGCGGGCCTCCTATAGCTTCTCTGTTGGCTCGGGGAGAGAGTTATTTAGTCCACAAAATTGCTTTTTCAGTATAGCAAGATATTCTAACACATAGGGCTTTTGTAAGCAATGAGAACATGACTTGTGTCAGACGTGTGAATTTTTCTCCCACCTGCTCTGTAGTCTACCTACAATCTTCTCTCCCCTTCCAGGAAGGACAGACTGCACTGGTCAGAAGTAGGAACCCTTGCTCAGCCAGTGGAAGGCGAACTGGGCTGGAGGGAATAGCAGCAAGGACAAGACTGATGTCCTTGAATCCTCCATTCAGTCTGTTTATAGAGGTTAGATACCAGCACATTATTCAAATCCCTTCAGACTATAACATTGGGGTGAGATGGTGTTCAGATAGATCCTGCACACTCAAGACCTCATTTTCTATTCCTAATGCAGTTAACCTAACACGTTTCACCTTACTACGTACAGAGCAAACTCTCTAAATAAAGACCGAGGCAATATAACTTAATAGGAAAGTTAGAACTTTGTTTAAACATCTTGTTTAAATGTTGTTGTTAATACCCTACAACAATAATGATAGGTTGGAGCATGTGTGCATCACATCTTCTATACTGCAATTGTAAAATAAAGGAAAATATTTTTACCACTTATTATATAGAAAAGGGCAGCTCCCAGATTTAATTTTAAGGCACTATGTACCTGTCAGTAATTTAGTTGTTTGTTGGTGGCTGAAAATTACCAGTTTATAAACTAAGAAGCGTTAAAAAAAATAAGTAAAAACAACGAGGAGTCCTTGTGGCACCTTAGAGACTAACAAATTTATTTGGGCATAAGCTTTGGTGGGCTAGAATCCACTTCATCAGATGTATGATGTAGGCAGCCCGCCAACCTGAAGTAAATACTCACCATCAACTACACACCACACAACAAAAACACCAACCCAGGAACCAACCCCTGCTACAAACCCCAGTGCCAACTCTGTCCACATATCTATTCAGGGGACACCATCATAGGACCTAATCACATCAGCCACAGCATCTGGGGCTCGTTCACCTGCACATCTACCAACGTGATATATGCCATCATGTGCCAGCAATGCCCCTCTGCCATGTACATTGACCAAACCCGACAGTCTCTATGCAGAAGAATAAATGGACACAAATCTGACATCAGGAATCATAACATTCAAAAACCAGTAGGAGAACACTTCAATCTCTCTGGTCACTCAATAACAGACCTAAAAGTGGCAATTCTTCAACAAAAAAACCTTCAAAAACAGACTCCAACGTGAAGCTGTAGATCTAGAAATAATTTGCAAACTGGACACCAACAGATTAGGCCTGAATAAAGACTGGGAGTGGTTGGGTCATTACAAAACCTAAACTTAATTTCCCCAATACTAATTTCTCCCTACTGTTACTCACACCTTCTTGTCAACTGTCTGTAATGTGCCACTCTTACCACTTCAAAAGAGATTTTTTCTCCCTTGGTATCTGGCTGTTAATTGATTTATCTCCTTAGACTGGCCTCACACTTGGTAAAGCAACCCCCATCCTTTCATGTATTTATACCTGCTCCTGTATTTTTCACTTCATGCATCTAATGAAGTGGGTTCTAGCCCACAAAAGCTTATGCCCAAATAAATTTGTTAGTCTCTAAGGTGCCACAAGGACTCCTCGTTGTTTTTGCTGATACAAACTACCACCCTTAAAAAAAAAAAAAAAAAAAAAAAAAAAAGTTTAAATCTTGGCTAGATACAATGGTACAGAACAGGCTATTCCTTCTAGTGGCCTTGATCCTGCAGTAGTCACACCCACCCACCCCATCACCCATCTGGTTTCAGTGGGGCTCCTTATGGGTGCAGGGCTCCTCCACATGGATCCAAGTCTAGGCTCAAATGCATGCTTGTAAAATCAAAGTCCTGCTAGATGTAGCAGGAATCTGAGTGGTGACACTCATATGCCCATTTCAGAGCATTAAAAAGTATTTAGTTGTAAAAATTCATAAATGAGTCTAGAAAATATCTGAACCTATGTTGACTGATGAGCATTTGAGACTAAATTGACCATCTAGAAATGGCTGCTTACAAGAACTGATTAACTGTAGCATTCTCTGATCTCTACCCAGCAATTCCCCTTGGCTCTGCTGTAATTCCTATATAGCAAGTAACTCAATCACAATTTTACAACCACAGCTGGTTCTTACTACCAGGGCCGGCTCTAGGTTTTTGGCCGCCCCAAGCAAAAAAATTTTTG
>NW_020703249.1:0-1478 GCF_002925995.2 Terrapene triunguis | reverse complement strand
TAGAGACTGTCCGGTTTGGCCAATGTACATGGCAGAGGGGCATTGCTACCAGCCATTATCCTCTGATCCCACTGAGGATTACCTAAAGAAACTACACCATCTGCTAAAAAAACTCCCTGACAAAGCACAGGAACAAATCTGTACAGATACATGCCTAGAACCCTGACCAGGGACATTCTATTTGCTACCCAAGATCCATAAACCTGGAAATCCTGGAAGCCCCATCATCTCAGGCATTGGCACCCTAACATCAGGCTTGTCTGGTTATGTGGACTCTCTCCTCAGACCCTACGCTACCAGCACTCCCAGCTATCTTCGAGATACTACTGACTTCCTGAAGAAACTACAATCCATCGGTGATCTTCCAGAAAACACCATCCTGGCCACTATGGACGTAGAAGCCCTCTACACCAATATTCCACACAAAGATGGACTACAAGCTATCAGGAACAGTATCCCCGATAATGTCACAGCTAACCTGGTGGCTGAACTCTGTGACTTTGTCCTCACCCACAACTATTTCACATTTGGGGACAATATATACCTTCAAGTCAGCGGCACTGCTATGGGTACCCGCATGGCCCCACAGTATGCCAACATTTTTATGGCGGACTTAGAACAACGCTTCCTTAGCTCTCGTCCCCTAACGCCCCTACTCTACTTGCGCTACATTGATGACATCTTCATCATCTGGACCCATGGAAAAGAAGCCCTTGAGGAATTCCACCATGATTTCAATAATTTCCATCCTACCATCAACCTCAGCCTAGATCAATCCACACAAGCGGTCCATTTCCTGGACACTACTGTGCTAATAAGCGATGGTCACATAAATACCACCCTGTACCGGAAACCTACTGACCGCTACACTTACCTACATGCCTCCAGCTTCCATCCAGAACACACCACACGATCCATTGTCTACAGCCAAGCTCTAAGATATAACCGCATTTGCTCCAATCCCTCAGATAGAGACAAGCACCTACAAGATCTCTATCAAGCATTCTTAAAACTACAATACCCACCTGCTGAAGTGAAAAAACAGATTGACAGAGCCAGATGAGTACCCAGAAGTCACCTCCTACAAGACAGGCCCAACAAAGAAAATAACAGAACACCACTAGCTGTCACCTTCAGCCCCCAACTAAAACCTCTCCAGCGCATCATTAGAGATCTACAACCTATCCTGAAAGATGATCCTTTACTCTCACAGATCTTGGGAGACAGACCTGTCCTTGCTTACAGACAACCCCCCAACCTAAAGCAAATACTCACCAGCAACCACACATCACTGAACAAAAACACTGACCCAGGAACCTATCCTTGTAACAAAGCCCGATGCCAACTCTGTCCACATATCTATTCAAGTGACACCATCATAGGGCCTAATCACATCAGCCATACCATCAGGGGCTCGTTCACCTGCACATCTACCAATGTGATATATGCCATCATGTGCCAGCAATGCCCCTCTGCCA
>NW_020703248.1:0-1478 GCF_002925995.2 Terrapene triunguis | reverse complement strand
TGGCAGAGGGGCATTGCTGGCACATGATGGCATATATCACATTGGTAGATGTGCAGGTGAACGAGCCCCTGATGGTATGGCTGATGTGATTAGGCCCTATGATGGTGTCACTTGAATAGATATGTGGACAGAGTTGGCATCGGGCTTTGTTACAAGGATAGGTTCCTGGGTCAGTGTTTTTGTTCAGTGATGTGTGGTTGCTGGTGAGTATTTGCTTTAGGTTGGGGGGTTGTCTGTAAGCAAGGACAGGTCTGTCTCCCAAGATCTGTGAGAGTAAAGGATCATCTTTCAGGATAGGTTGTAGATCTCTAATGATGCGCTGGAGAGGTTTTAGTTGGGGGCTGAAGGTGACAGCTAGTGGTGTTCTGTTATTTTCTTTGTTGGGCCTGTCTTGTAGGAGGTGACTTCTGGGTACTCATCTGGCTCTGTCAATCTGTTTTTTCACTTCAGCAGGTGGGTATTGTAGTTTTAAGAATGCTTGATAGAGATCTTGTAGGTGCTTGTCTCTATCTGAGGGATTGGAGCAAATGCGGTTATATCTTAGAGCTTGGCTGTAGACAATGGATCGTGTGGTGTGTTCTGGATGGAAGCTGGAGGCATGTAGGTAAGTGTAGCGGTCAGTAGGTTTCCGGTACAGGGTGGTATTTATGTGACCATCGCTTATTAGCACAGTAGTGTCCAGGAAATGGACCGCTTGTGTGGATTGATCTAGGCTGAGGTTGATGGTAGGATGGAAATTATTGAAATCATGGTGGAATTCCTCAAGGGCTTCTTTTCCATGGGTCCAGATGATGAAGATGTCATCAATGTAGCGCAAGTAGAGTAGGGGCGTTAGGGGACGAGAGCTAAGGAAGCGTTGTTCTAAGTCCGCCATAAAAATGTTGGCATACTGTGGGGCCATGCGGGTACCCATAGCAGTGCCGCTGACTTGAAGGTATATATTGTCCCCAAATGTGAAATAGTTGTGGGTGAGGACAAAGTCACAGAGTTCAGCCACCAGGTTAGCTGTGACATTATCGGGGATACTGTTCCTGATAGCTTGTAGTCCATCTTTGTGTGGAATATTGGTGTAGAGGGCTTCTACGTCCATAGTGGCCAGGATGGTGTTTTCTGGAAGATCACCGATGGATTGTAGTTTCTTCAGGAAGTCAGTAGTATCTCGAAGATAGCTGGGAGTGCTGGTAGCGTAGGGTCTGAGGAGAGAGTCCACATAACCAGACAAGCCTGATGTTAGGGTGCCAATGCCTGAGATGATGGGGCTTCCAGGATTTCCAGGTTTATGGATCTTGGGTAGCAAATAGAATGTCCCTGGTCAGGGTTCTAGGCATGTATCTGTACAGATTTGTTCCTGTGCTTTGTCAGGGAGTTTTTTTAGCAGATGGTGTAGTTTCTTTAGGTAATCCTCAGTGGGATCAGAGGATAATGGCTGGTAGCAATGCCCCTCTGCCATGTACATTGGCCAAACCGGACAGTCTCTA
>NW_020703247.1:5000-6090 GCF_002925995.2 Terrapene triunguis | reverse complement strand
TGGCAGAGGGGCATTGCTGGCACATGATGGCATATATCACATTGGTAAATGTGCAGGTGAACGAGCCCCTGATGGTATGGCTGATGTGATTAGGTCCTATGATGATGTCACTTGAATAGATATGTGGACAGAGTTGGCATCGGGCTTTGTTACAAGGATAGGTTCCTGGGTCAGTGTTTTTGTTCAGTGATGTGTGGTTGCTGGTGAGTATTTACTTCAAAAACAGACTCCGAGAGATTGCTGACCTGGAATTGATATGCAAACTAGATACAATCAATTTAGGATTGAATAAGGACTGGGAATGGCTGAGCCATTACAAACATTGAATCTATCTCCCCTTGTAAGTATTCTCACACTTCTTATCAAACTGTCTGTACTGGGCTATCTTGATTATCACTTCAAAAGTTTTTTTTCCCCACTTACTTAATTGGCCTCTCAGAGTTGGTAAGACAACTCCCACCTGTTCATGCTCTCTGTATGTGTATATATATATCTCCTCAATATATGTTCCATTCTATATGCATCCGAAGCAGTGGGCTGTAGCCCATGAAAGCTTATGCTCTAATAAATTTGTTAGTCTCTAAGGTGCCACAAGTACTCCTGTTCTCTTTGCGGATACAGACTAACACGGCTGCTACTCTGAAACCAATCTACTGAGTGTGATCATCCTATTTGTAGAAATGTACCACTCTTGTATCTAAAACTAGAAATATAAAACATAACTCTGAGGGCCTATTGTAATTATGTAAAGTGTGGGCCATTAATGATGGTTTGGAATCTTGATGACTCCCATTAACAAGGACCATTGTCTGCGGATGGCTGTGTTTACCTGTTAGTCTTCCTGTATATGTGTGTGCTGGCAAGTGGGCAATGAAGTCTTGCAGTGACATGTGATCATGTCACCTGAACTGGAATCCATCTTTAACCTGGTGCTTTTCCAGTGAGGGGGGGTGGAAACCCAGAGGGACAAAGGGTTCCTGCCTTATGCAAAAGATATATAAAGGGGTGGAAGAGAACAAAGGGGAGAGGAGCCATCATGAAGAATCCCCTCGCTATCACCTAAGCTGGAACAAGAGCTGTATCAGGGGAA
>NW_020703246.1:0-1204 GCF_002925995.2 Terrapene triunguis | reverse complement strand
AATGTACATAGCAGAGGGGCATTGCTGGCACATGATGGCATATATAACATTGGTGGACGTGCAGGTGGACGTGCAGGTGAATGAGCCGGTGATGTTGTAGCTAATCTGGTTAGGTCCTGTGATGGTGTTGCTGGTGTAGATTTGTGGGCAGAGTTGGCATCGAGGTTTGTTGCATGGGTTGGTTCCTGAGTTAGAGTTGTTATGGTGCGGTGCGTGGTTGCTGGTGAGAATATACTTAAGGTTGGCGGGTTGTCTGTGGGCGAGGACTGGCCTGCCTCCCAAGGTCTGTGAAAGTGAGGGATCATTGTCCAGGATGGGTTGTAGATCACTGATGTTGCGTTGGAGAGGTTTAAGCTGAGGACTGTAGGTGATGGCCAGTGGAGTTCTGTTGGTTTCTTTTTGGGGCCTGTCTTGTAGCAGAAGGCTTCTGGGTACACGTCTGGCTCTGTTGATTTGTTTCTTTATTTCCTTGTGTGGGTATCGTAGTTTTGAGAATGCTTGGTGAAGATCTTGTAGGTGTTTGGTCTCTGTCTGAGGGGTTGGAGCAGATGCGGTTGTACCTCAGGGCTTGGCTGTAGACGATGGATCGTGTGGTGTGTCCGGGGTGGAAGCTGGAGGCATGAAGGTAGGCATAGCGGTCGGTGGGTTTTCGGTATAGGGTGGTGTTAACGTCGCCATTGCTTATTTGTACTGTGGTGTCTAGGAAGTGGACCTCCCGTGTAGATTGGTCCAGGCTGAGGTTGATGGTGGGGTGGAAGCTGTTGAAATCATGGTGGAATTCTTCCAGGGTCTCCTTCCCATGGGTCCAGATAATGAAGATGTCATCAATGTAGCGTAGGTAGAGAAGGGGCGTGAGTGGACGAGAGCTGAGGAAGCGTTGTTCCAGGTCAGCCATAAAAATGTTGGCATATTGTGGGGCCATGCGGGTGCCCATAGTGGTGCCACTGGTCTGGAGGTATATACTGTCACCAAATTTGAAATAATTGTGGGTGAGGATAAAGTCACAGAGCTCAGCAATAAATTGTGCTGTGTCATCATCAGGGATACTGTTCCTGACAGCTTGTATTCCATCTGTGTGTGGGATGTTTGTGTAGAGAGCCTCTACATCCATAGTGGCTAGGATGGTGTTTTCTGGGAGGTCACCAATGCATTGTAGTTTTCTCAGGAAATCTGTGGTGTCACGGAGATAGCTGGGAGTGCTGGT
>NW_020703245.1:0-1204 GCF_002925995.2 Terrapene triunguis | reverse complement strand
ACCAGCACTCCCAGCTATCTCCGTGACACCACAGATTTCCTGAGAAAACTACAATGCATTGGTGACCTCCCAGAAAACACCATCCTAGCCACTATGGATGTAGAGGCTCTCTACACAAACATCCCACACACAGATGGAATACAAGCTGTCAGGAACAGTATCCCTGATGATGACACAGCACAATTTATTGCTGAGCTCTGTGACTTTATCCTCACCCACAATTATTTCAAATTTGGTGACAGTATATACCTCCAGACCAGTGGCACCACTATGGGCACCCGCATGGCCCCACAATATGCCAACATTTTTATGGCTGACCTGGAACAACGCTTCCTCAGCTCTCGTCCACTCACGCCCCTTCTCTACCTACGCTACATTGATGACATCTTCATTATCTGGACCCATGGGAAGGAGACCCTGGAAGAATTCCACCATGATTTCAACAGCTTCCACCCCACCATCAACCTCAGCCTGGACCAATCTACACGGGAGGTCCACTTCCTAGACACCACAGTACAAATAAGCAATGGCGACGTTAACACCACCCTATACCGAAAACCCACCGACCGCTATGCCTACCTTCATGCCTCCAGCTTCCACCCCGGACACACCACACGATCCATCGTCTACAGCCAAGCCCTGAGGTACAACCGCATCTGCTCCAACCCCTCAGACAGAGACCAAACACCTACAAGATCTTCACCAAGCATTCTCAAAACTACGATACCCACACAAGGAAATAAAGAAACAAATCAACAGAGCCAGACGTGTACCCAGAAGCCTTCTGCTACAAGACAGGCCCCAAAAAGAAACCAACAGAACTCCACTGGCCATCACCTACAGTCCTCAGCTTAAACCTCTCCAACGCAACATCAGTGATCTACAACCCATCCTGGACAATGATCCCTCACTTTCACAGACCTTGGGAGGCAGGCCAGTCCTCGCCCACAGACAACCCGCCAACCTTAAGCATATTCTCACCAGCAACCACGCACCGCACCATAACAACTCTAACTCAGGAACCAACCCATGCAACAAACCTCGATGCCAACTCTGCCCACAAATCTACACCAGCAACACCATCACAGGACCTAACCAGATTAGCTACAACATCACCGGCTCATTCACCTGCACGTCCACCTGCACGTCCACCAATGTTATATATGCCATCATGTGCCAGCAATGCCCCTCTGCTATGTACATT
>NW_020703244.1:0-2211 GCF_002925995.2 Terrapene triunguis | reverse complement strand
CTATTGTGTGGCCAGGGAGGTTGAAGTGTTCTCCTACAGGTTTTTGTGTATTGCCATTCCTGATATCTGACTTGTGTCCATTTATCCTCTTGCGTAGTGACTGTCCAGTTTGGCCACTGTACATAGCAGAGGGGCATTGCTGGAACATGATGGCATATATAACATTGGTGGACGTGCAGATGAATGAGCCGGTGATGTTGTAGCTGATCTGGTTAGGTCCTGTGATGGTGTTGCTGGTGTAGATATGTGGGCAGTGTTGGCATCGAGGTTTGTTGCATGGGTTGGTTCCTGAGTTAGAGTTGTTATGGTGCGGTGCGTGGTTGCTGGTGAGAATATACTTAAGGTTGGCGGGTTGTCTGTGGGCGAGGACTGGCCTGCCTCCCAAGGTCTGTGAAAGTGAGGGATCGTTGTCCAGGATGGGTTGTAGATCACTGATGATGCGTTGGAGAGGTTTAAGCTGAGGACTGTAGGTGATGGCCAGTGGAGTTCTGTTGGTTTCTTTTTTGGGCCTGTCTTGTAGCAGGAAGCTTCTGGGTACACGTCTGGCTCTGTTGATTTGTTTCTTTATTTCCTTGTGTGGGTACCATAGTTTTGAGAATGCTTGGTGAAGATCTTGTAGGTGTTGGTCTCTGTCTGAGGGGTTGGAGCAGATGTGGTTGTACCTCAGCGCTTGGCTGTAGACGATGGATCATGTGGTGTGTCCAGGGTGGAAGCTGGAGGCATGAAGGTAGGCGTAGCAGTCGGTGGGTTTTCGGTATAGGGTGGTGTTATCGTGGCCATCGCTTATTTGTACTGTGGTGTCTAGGAAGTGGACCTCCCGTGTAGATTGGTTCAGGCTGAGGTTGATGGTGGGGTGGAAGCTGTTGAAATCATGGTAGAATTCTTCCAGGGTCTCCTTCCCATGGCTCCAGATGATGAAGATGTCATCAATGTAGCGTAGGTAGAGGAGGGGCGTGAGTGGACGAGAGCTGAGGAAGCGTTGTTCCAGGTCAGCCATAAAAATGTTGGCATATTGTGGGGTCATGCGGGTGCCCATGATGGTGCCACTGGTCTGGAGGTATATATTGTCACCAAATTTGAAATAATTGTGCGTGAGGATAAAGTCACAGAGTTCAGCAACAAGTTGTTATTTCAAATTTGGTGACAATATATACCTCCAGACCAGTGGCACCGCCATCGGCACCCGCATGGCCCCACAATATGCCAACATTTTTATGGCTGACCTGGAACAACGCTTCCTCAGCTCTCGTCCACTCACGCCCCTCCTCTACCTACGCTACATTGATGACATCTTCATCATCTGGAGCCATGGGAAGGAGACCCTGGAAGAATTCTACCATGATTTCAACAGCTTCCACCCCACCATCAACCTCAGCCTGAACCAATCTACACGGGAGGTCCACTTCCTAGACACCACAGTACAAATAAGCGATGGCCACGATAACACCACCCTATACCGAAAACCCACCGACTGCTACGCCTACCTTCATGCCTCCAGCTTCCACCCTGGACACACCACATGATCCATCGTCTACAGCCAAGCGCTGAGGTACAACCACATCTGCTCCAACCCCTCAGACAGAGACCAACACCTACAAGATCTTCACCAAGCATTCTCAAAACTATGGTACCCACACAAGGAAATAAAGAAACAAATCAACAGAGCCAGACGTGTACCCAGAAGCTTCCTGCTACAAGACAGGCCCAAAAAAGAAACCAACAGAACTCCACTGGCCATCACCTACAGTCCTCAGCTTAAACCTCTCCAACGCATCATCAGTGATCTACAACCCATCCTGGACAACGATCCCTCACTTTCACAGACCTTGGGAGGCAGGCCAGTCCTCGCCCACAGACAACCCGCCAACCTTAAGTATATTCTCACCAGCAACCACGCACCGCACCATAACAACTCTAACTCAGGAACCAACCCATGCAACAAACCTCGATGCCAACACTGCCCACATATCTACACCAGCAACACCATCACAGGACCTAACCAGATCAGCTACAACATCACCGGCTCATTCATCTGCACGTCCACCAATGTTATATATGCCATCATGTTCCAGCAATGCCCCTCTGCTATGTACAGTGGCCAAACTGGACAGTCACTACGCAAGAGGATAAATGGACACAAGTCAGATATCAGGAATGGCAATACACAAAAACCTGTAGGAGAACACTTCAACCTCCCTGGCCACACAATAG
>NW_020703243.1:0-9630 GCF_002925995.2 Terrapene triunguis | reverse complement strand
TTAATCATGATTAATTATTTTAATCGTTTGACAGCCCTACTTAATTGTTTTGTGGTATCAGTGCTTCATAATATCTTGAAATTTCATCTTTCCACTACTGGAAGATGACTGTAGCCTGAAATTTTAAATTCAAAGAGTACGACTAAGCATCAATATTTTTGCAAGCAGTTGGGAATAACTGCTATTTTCTCTTATTAATCAAGATGTTTTCCCCTAAACTATTAAATATACAGAGTCAATACTGATAAACATTTTTTTAATTCAGAGATTCAACTACAAAACTCACTTTGGGACCCTTCTGATTTTATAAATAACATTTCTGAAAATGTCAGTTCTGAAAACAAATTATACTGATTTTTCTTTGCCTTGTGCAACACTTTTATTTAGAAGGGTTCAACAGTTGCTCACTATATACTGTTTTTTTCCCTCTATCTGGAGATGTGGCCCATAACACTATACCAGTGGTTATACAGACAGAGTTTAAGGCCAGAGGGACCAGATCATCTAATCTGACTTCCTGTATATCACAGGCCACTAAACACCACACAGCCATCTCCACACCAAGCCCAACAACCATAATTAGACCAAAGTATTACAGCCCTCAAGAGACTAAACTACTGTTTACCAAAGGTACATCACCAAAACATTGAAGCAGTCCAAGTACATCATAATTCTAATGGACAGTAAATACAGCCTTAACTGCCATTAGTATCAGTAAACAGAGCGAACTAAGAGGCATGAATGCCAGTACCTTTGAGAACATTACTATTTAACCCTCTTGATTAAAGCTGTTTTCACAGATTCAGATTCCAAGGCCAGAGGGACCAACGTGATCATCTAGTCTGACCCCCTAACAACACAGGCCATAGAACGTTGCCAAAATAATTCCCAGAGCATATCTGTTAGAAAAACATCCAATCTTGATTTTAAAATTCCCAGTGATGGAGAATCCACCACGACCCTTGGTAAAATTATTCCACTGGTTAAATATTTGTTCGTAGGTAGATGCTTATAGATTGTAATCAAATCATCCTTTAATCTTCTTTGTTAAACTAAACATATTGAGCTCCTAGAGTCTATCACTATAAGGCATTTTTTCAAATCCTTTAATCATTCTTGTGAGGCATTTTTTCAAAACCTTTAATCATTCTTGTGGCTCTTCTCTGAACCTTCTCCAATTTATTAACATCCTTCTTGAATTGTGGGCATCAGAAACGTATTCCAACAGCGGTCACACCGGTGTCAAATACAGAGGTAAAATAACCTCTCTACTCCTACTCAAGATTCCCATTTACACATCCCAGGATCACATTAGCTCTTTTGGCCATTGTCACACTGGGAGCTCGTGTTCAGCTGTTCATCCACCAAAACCCCCAAATCTTTTTCAGAGTCCCCCATTCTGTAATAATCCCCTACATTCTTTGTTCCTAGATGTATACATTTACATTTAGCTGTATTAAAAAACATATTCGCTTGAGTCCTGTTTACCAAGTGATCCAGCTTGCTCTGAATCAATGACCTGTCATCTTCATTATTTACCACTTCCCCAATTTTTGTGTCATCTGCAAACTTTATTAGTGATATTTTATGTTTTCTTCCTGGTCACTTCAAGGGCCACACATGAGCAGCACACTTGAGATTAGCCTTCAATCACCTGCATTGTGTGTTGTGGGCAGGTATCCTCCACTCATTTCTAGTTTGATTTTTAGATTGTGATTATGTCCCCAGATCCAGCGTTCAGATACCACAGTGATGGTTGCATTAAGAAATACCTAGGTTTAGTATGCTTGGGTTGGCTACATGTTTTTGAGAATGCTTGGTACACAATATTGTATTGTCTCAATGACATGACCAAGTGAGGCAGTCAAACAAAGCTGGTCAGTTTTCGTCAGGCAAGAATCAGCAACATTAGCAGTTGATGATGACAAGCCAAAAAGTGTGTGTGACTGCAGGGAATAAACATTGCTTCCAGGAATGTTTGTGGTTTTATTTTTGTTAGTATTTTCATACTGTTTACTTTTTATGCACTTGTCCAGCAAATCATAGCATTCATGTTGCTTGGGATAGTATAGATGGAAATGCTTGATTCTCACATCTAAGGATTTCTTCAGTTTACTATTGCATGTCTATCATAGAATAATTGTGAAAAGCTGTTATTTGGACCTTCTGCTTTGGTGCACTATTTTGGAGCCTTATTTTATTTTAGCTTTGGTGCATTGCTTCTGCCTGTACTACATAAAGCTATTATTATTATTAATTACTTGTATTACCGTAGCACCTACGAGCCCTAGTCACAGGACCAGGACCCCATTGTGCTATGTGCTGTACAAACAGAACAGAAAGATGATCCCTTCCGCACAAAATTTACAATTTCAGTATAACACAAGAGACAACAAATGGATACAGATTGGAGCGTACAGGAAACAATGAGACAGAACTGGTCAGTACGCTAGGCAGTGGTCTCAACACACCAGTGGCTTAATCATTGTCTAGTTTTTTGTAGACATCAAAGCAAAGGAGAGTTTTAAGGAGGGACTGGAAGGAAGATAATGAGCCAGCTTTGTGGATGTTTACCGAGAGTTCCTCCCAAGTGTGAGGGGCAACATGGGAGAAAGCACAAAAGGTTAAAAAGTGGGCGATGGAGGCTAGTCATGGGCATAGACATTTCAATAATGAATGAGCGATGATAGGTTGGGTGGAGATAGGTTGGGTGGAGCACTGAAAGTGAAGACAAGCAGCTTATGTTTAATATGACAGAGAAGGGAGAACCAGTGGAGGAATTCAAAGAGAGCGATGACATGGTCAAAACAATGGTCTAGGAAAATTCTCTTTGCAGCAACATTCTGAAGGGATAGGAGTGGGTTAAGATGGCATTTATCAAGGACTGAGAAAAGGATGTGACAGTAATAGAGATGCAAGATGATGAGACGCTAGATGAGAATTTTGGTTGCTTGAATGGACAGGAAAGGCTGTATTTTAGAGATGTTATGCCGAAAGAATCATGTGCTGTCTAAAATATTTTTTTTATTATTATTATTTTTACTGTCCTCAAAAAAAGGATTCAAAATTGGCAACAATCAAAAAAGAAAATAGATACTCGCTGCAAATGTTCTTTGGTCGGTAGGCATATGTTACTTATGGGAAAGAGCAGTTTTCTTGTTGATTTGAAAAGTCAGTAGCAAGCTCTTGTATCAGCCTTGACAACTGTAGGCCAGCAAATCAAGAAACTGAGAGAACCTGAGTTTTCTGTCAAGCCTGCATTACTGTCATTTATTAAAAATTATTTTTATTATAGTAGCACCCAAAGTGTGATAGGTCCTGCTGGGGCAATTTGGGCAGAATCTTGTCTTCAAAATGTTACAACATACAAAGTGGCAGGTGGCACATCTTGTTAGTTCTACATTTTATATATTTGTTTTATTTATAAAAATTAGTTTGAGTTGAGTTGGTTTGGGTTACTTAGTAGGGGCTGAAGTAGGGGAAGGAACGGAGGAAAGTTGTGTTAACAAGAGAGGAATGGGTACAGGATGAGGAAAACTGAGGGAAAGAGTGAGAGGGTGGAACGCAAGAAGCACATTGGACAGGGAGAGAGAGAGATTGAGCTGAAAGGTTGCAGGTGGTAGGAGACAGCCAGAATGAAGGTGGGACACCCAGTCAATGGCAACAGAGCAAGTAAGAACAAAAATCCAAAGTCCAAGTGCTAAAGATGAGTAAATAAGATGTCATGAAGCTTCTATAATGGAGAAGCGATGGAGAAGAAATATATGAAATAGAAGACAAGCTGATTAAGGCAAGGAAAGGCATTTATGTTCACCCAGTGTCACAGGGTGAGCGGGGCCATTTAAGAGGGAACTGGTCCAGCCCACCTGTGTCTCATTAACAGCCTCTCCATGGATCTTGATAGCTAGGGTGACCAGACTGCAAGAGTGAAATATCAGGACATATATCGGGGGGGGAGGGGGGAGAAAGAGAGACAGACAGACACAGGTGCACAGCCCTGACTGGAGCCAGAGTCACACTGGTCCACCTGGCCCTGTGCTACCAGCATGCCCCTTCCTGTTGAGGGTGGGCCCATGCTGCGCCACACAGCTCCCCTGCCCAGAGCCCCCTGGATCCACTATGCCCAGAGCCCCCCTATAACCCTTCCACCACAAATGCACAGTGCTGTGCACACACACCCAGCCCAGTGCCCCCCTGCCCACAGCCCCACCACAGCTGCCCAGCACCCCACACAAAACCCTCCACTCGCTAGTTTCCCAATACACACAGATTTCCCCTCCCTCCCAGTGCCCTTCCCCACAGCCCCACCACCACAACTACACAATGCCCCACACAGACCCGCACTGCCCAGTGCCCTGACACACACAGATCTCCCCCACTGCCCAGTACCCCCCAACAGGCCCCCACAGTCTATCACCCCAAAATACACAAACCTCCCCCACTGCCCAGCGCCCTCCACACCCTCACAGCCCAGCGCCCCACACACACACCTCCCAGACATTCACTCCATTACACCCTGCTCCCTTCCCTGGCATACTTGCCAGCCCTTCTGGGAGGTCTCTGGCTCCTAGGGTGAGAGCAGCAAGGGGAGGCTCCAGACTCTCCACGTGCTGCGCCCACCACAAGCGCGAGCTCCATGGCTCCCATTGGCCGGGAAAAGCGCCAATGGGAGCTGCCAAAGCCGCGGAGCGGGGCTTGCAGGCGCCAGCAGCATGCCAGCAGCATGCAGAGCCCCCCCACCCTAAGAGCCAGAGGGACCTGCCAGGGGGCGAGGTAGGGAGTCCCAGCGGTGCTCACCTGGGGTGGCTCCCATCCTGGGAAGCATCCGGCAGGCTGGTCCCTCTGGTTCCTAGGGTCACGGGTCGGGTCAGGGGGTGGAGGGCTCTCTGCCCACTGCCAGTGCCTGCAAGCCCCGCCTCTGCAGCATGTGGTGCTCCTGCCGGCAGGCAGGCGCTGGGAGCTGCCCCAGGAAGCAGTGAGTGGCGGCACCGCAGCTGCATTCTGGACGGTCCCCGATATCGGGACAAAGGGCGTCCCAACCGATGTAAGGTCGGGACATGGGACGAGCCCCCTAAAATCGTAATATCGGGTCCCCTAATATCGGGACGTCTGGTCATCCTACTGATAGCGGCCATCTCATCTAGTCTCTACAAGAGCCAGAGGAGAGCAGAACACAGGAGGAGGAAGCCATAGCAGAGACTGCACAGAGTAAGAAAGGCTCCTGCAGGGAAAACCCTGAGACCAGAAGAGTTACTCCAACGAGGAAGGGCTGGGAGTGGTCTGTGGCAGGGCCAAGTAAATCTAGACCATTCCTGACAGAGGTTTGTCCAACTTGTTTTTAAAAGCTTCCAGTGATGGAGACTCCACGACCTCCCTTGGAAGCCTATTTCAGAGTTTGACTGCCCGTATAACTGGAAAGATTTTCCTAATATCTAACCTAAATCTCCCTTGCTGCAGATCAAGCCCATTACTGCTTCGCCTACCTTCAGTGGATATGGAGAACAATTGGTCACCATCCTCTTTATAACAGCCCTTAACATATTGGAAAACTTATCAGGCCTCCCCTCAATCTTCTTTTCTCAAGACTAAACATGCCCATCTGAACTGACTGAATGGCCGTATTTTGCAGTGGTGTTTTGATAATTCTGTTTTGCCTTAGTTTTCTTCTACATTTTATATCAAAAATTTGTTGTGCTATATGTTGTATAACAGTTTGTGAAAAGGTTTAAAATATAAACTATTTAATTATATATCTAAAGCTATAAATATATTTCATCTGCTCTCCTCATTGTCTTCTATTTTAAAATTGTGTTATACTTGGACTAGTTATTGTCTGCTGTAAACATTATTTCATGTTCCTCATAGTTTTGGAAACATTCTGAACAAACTAAACACACTTTAGTCCAAATATTTCCACCATTGGACAAAGGCAACAACAATCATTCCAGCCTATCCCGACAATTATCTCAGAAAAGTCAAGGTAGCTGTCACTCTTGTTGGTATCATCCTTGTGAGGATGTGGTAATAAGCTTCAAGCACTCACAAGTTGAGAATGTCAAAAAGGGATCCAAATTTTTATTATATACATATGAAAGCAGAATATGAGACAAAATGTGGACATAAATATCTCCCCAAAAGGAAAACTCCAGGCTTTGCCCTTAGAGTTTAAAATTTAACTTCTTTTGCTAGCATTAACTGGTACTGCTTCTGGTCTCCAGTGAAATGCCTAGTTTGGACTCACCTTTTATAAGAACCTTTCTCAGCATACTCCTCTTTAGTAACTTGCTCTTTAAACCCAGAAAAATCAACCACCTACAAACCAAAACTGGCCATTTTGTAGCTGACTCTACAAGTTGCTCCAGGCTTCTTTCCAGCTACTTGAGTAATTTTGCTTCTGTCACATTTTCTCCTAGCTTTTTCTTTTTTATCATGCTGTATCTGAGCTGTTGCTGTGCCCTCCAAAAGTCTGGCTGTTTTGTGATGCTACTGCACATGGCACTTTTAGTGATAGCTTTCCTCGTGCTTAGTCTATGCAGCCTCAATTGTTTTCTGTAAAACACATTAAACACCCATTACTTCTGAATGCACATTCAGTGACCTCATGTTCCAACTCCACGACAGAAAAAAAAAAAAAAAAGACAGTAATTATCTGCAAAAATTCTAGCCAAAGCTAATATTGCTCTTTCAAACAGATGAAGCAGTTTTGAGAATGCTTTAGTCTTGCCAGATCACAATCTATACTGGCCCCTATAGATCTCTTCAGAAACATCAAACTTTACAGACCCAGAAACTGCTGAACAATCCACTTCTCAAAGAGCTTATTCCAAAAAATCAAACCATGTGGTGAAAATATGTGAAATACAATTACTGTCAATATATTTGAAAATGTAGAAAACATCCAAAACTATTTAAATAAATGGTATTCTATTATTGTTTAGCAGAGTTATTAATCACGATTAATTTTTTAATCACTTGACAAGTTTTTAATCACCAGTGTGTATTTTGTGTCTCTTTTAATTTCCCCTTAAGTTTTGTTATTGTCATCAAACAGTTTATATGTTTTTCTCAATTTTGGGGGGATGGAAAGTCTTCAGTGATACCCAGGCTACCCAACCATCTTTTGAGCATATGTCACAGCAACACTCCATCTAGTCAAGGAAGGCTTGACGCAACTCCCTCCACCCACGCATAGCACTCTGAGGACCTAATTCTCTCTCTTTGACACCATTTACTTGAATAACAGTGTTCCTGATTTATAAACCAGTACAAGTGAGAGGAGAGTCAGATCCTGAAAGCCTGATAAAAGGGAGTCTCTGAAGGACAATGCAAGACACACATTCTTACTAGGAGTTGAATGCAAAACTGCCAGCCCAGTGAGAAAGTCAGAGCAACACATTAGCTAATAGCTTTCAGTCATAACCCTCCCATTCTTGGAAACTCCCTTGTTTATGCTTCCCCCATGATGGTGGCTTTCATTTTTGGGAGTCTGCAATACACACATAGAGCTTCAGAAAATGAGACTGTAGATATTTTTTATTGCTGCAGAAAGGAAAATATACTGTGATGTTAAGAGAGCCTGCCTAGAAATTTTAGAAGTGTATTATTACCCTTTTGTTCTATTTGCAGCCTGCATACTGTTGCACTGTAGCCTCATTTTTATCACCCTAAATCACTGAGTGATTTGTGCCTGCAAAGCTGAGGTTACATTTGGGCCCTGTGACTCTACTAGTGTAAAGTCACTTATGATTACTGAAGTTTGCCTTTTCCTCTTTAATAATAATTATCATGCTTAGCATATTACAATTTTAAAAGGGCTGAGCAAACATCAACTGATGTATAATAGAGCAATGATAATGAACTACTTCTTGGAGCAATTCGACTACACCAGTCTTTTTTCTGAAAGTAGTTCTCTCTCTTTAAATTGTATATTTCAGTGTTACTCAGGACAGTAAAACTCATAGCTATATAGCTCTGCTTGCTGGCAATCACTGCCTTGGCCTCTTGGCGGTTTCCATTATAAATACCATATTCTTCCACTAATTATTTGCTTTCAGCTTAACATTTTTTATGTGTATTGATAGTTTAACATGCTTTAGTATCGTTTCCACAGTTGACAATATTGGCAAAAAGTGACTGGATAAAGAAACAAGATCAATGGTACCATAACATGGATTCTTTTAGAACTTCAGCAAGTTACTTGAGTACAATTATATTATTGATCTTGTCCGTTAAATCCTACTTTTATTATAAAAACAAACAAAAAAGGCACTTAACACTTCGGCCATTGCTGCGGTTTCTGTTATTGCCCTTCCCTCTGTGGACCGTGCCTGGTGTGGGTCACAGCTGAGAATGCCAAATTCAGGACAGACTGATAAAAAATAGGGCAGACACATCCTAAACTGGTTATTCTGGCATTAGAATTCACCCAACCAGTAACAAAATAAGTCCCTGTATCACCATAATGGTTAACAAGAAGCTTTAAAAACAGTCTCATTAGGCAATCCAGCCCCTTCCACCACCCAGATGTCAGGTCTTTATGATGAGAGGTTACTGAAAACCAGATTCATCATATTAGGTTCTTCTAATCCCAAGGGATTAGCCACTTCCCCAGGTCAATATATAATTCAGATCTTACCCCAAAATCAGGCTTGTAGCCTATCTTTAGTAACTAAAAACTAAAGATTTATTAATATAAAAAGAAGAGTGTTATTAATTGTGTGACAGTGTACCCCATAAGGCTTTATGGGGAGGGGGTGCTTATAAATGTATGTATGACATAACTGGAATATGTTTGGTGCTGCCTGTGCCAGGTAACATATCTCCGTAAAGGTTATGGTCTACTATATCTATTCATCCTATTTGTACATATATATATCATTTTCTACTTGAGGTTAAGAATATGGGCTGTATGCTTGCTTGGTTTCTAAGTAAGCTTTGGGAGGCATTTGGTCAGCTTCTTTAGGAAGGAATTCGCCAGGTTAAGTACCTGATCAGGAAACACTTGGGGAACAATGCATCTTGGAATGCTCCAATCCACATAAGAAGTCTTCCTGGAGACATGCAAGATTCCATGTGGGCAATGGCTTCAGCCTGTAAAGACTGAGTCATGCAGGGACATGTGACTTGCCCAGGTGACTCCAGAACTCCATCTTGGAGCTGGACTTTGCATAGGAGGGAGGAGGGGGGTCTCCTCCCACAAGAGAGAGTCTATTTAACCCTGGGGGAGACCCCTCCATTTTGGTCTTCAGCTGGCTAAAGAAGGAGCCTCTCCACCCCCCCAGGATGCTTGAAGGAAACAAACAAAAGACAGTAACTACAGGGGTTGTGAGAGATTGCTGGACCCAGGCTAAAGGAAAATTAGCCTGTAAAAGGGAGCATTCTGGAACTGGTGAGGAACTTATCTGTATTTAGTTTGATTAGGCATAGATTTGCGCATTTTATTTTATTTTGCTTGTAACTTACTTTGTTCTGTCTGTTACTACTTTGAACCACTTAAATCCTACTGTCTGTATTTAATAAAATCACTTTTTATTTAGTAATTTACTCAGAGTATGTATTAATACCTGGGGGAGCAAACAGCTGTGCATATCTCTCTATCAGTGTTATAGAGGGCGAACAATTTATGAGTTT
>NW_020703242.1:0-2553 GCF_002925995.2 Terrapene triunguis | reverse complement strand
AAATAACACTGGTCTACAATTTTTGAGAAGTCATCTGCTTCAGAGATAAAATGTGCTATTTATTATGTATTTTGATGTGCTGAATTCAAATATGACAATTAAAACAACTGATTGGCTACTGTTTCTAAGATATTTAAGTTTTTACATTTTATGTCTATGTATATTGTGTAGATAGTAGAGTTTTAATCATAAATTGTAAACCTAGGTCTTTTCATGTGCTTTACATGATAATATTTCACCTGTCCTGTTTATGTAACACTTTAAAAATCAGCAAAAGGGTTATAGAAATAAAATTTATTATGAAACAAAAGGCAAAAAACTATTATGTACATAGTTTAGTCCTATTCAGTGTCTACTCGGCGCTTCTTGGCTTGTCTCTTGTATTCATTAAATGGAGCATCTCTTGTCACTGTGTCCAGCAATAGTCTGCAAGCATTGATGGGCTCCATTTGCCCTGATAGCGTTTCTCCATTGTTGCAATGTCCTGGTGCAATCGCTCGCCGTGCTCGTCGCTCACTGCTCCGCAGTTCGGTGGAAAAAAATCTAGATGAGAGTGCAAAAAATGTATCTTTAGTGACATGTTGCAACCAAGGCTTTTGTATGCCTTGAGGAGGTTTTCCACCAACAACCTGTAGTTGTCTGCCTTGTTGTTTCCGAGAAAATTTATTGCCCCTAACTGGAAGGCTTTTCATGCCGTCTTTTCCTTGCCACGCAGTGCATGGTCAAATGCATCATCTCGAAGAAGTTCACGAATCTGAGGACCAACAAAGACACCTTCCTTTATCTTAGCTTCACTTCACCTTGGAAATTTTCCACGGAGGTACTTGAAAGCTGCTTGTGTTTTGTCAATGGCCTTGAAAAAGTTCTTCATCAGACCCAGCTTGATGTGTAAGGGTGGTAACAAAATCTTCCTTGATTCAACAAGTGGTGGATGCTGAACACTTTTCCTCCCACGTTCCAATGACTGTCGGAGTGGCCAATCTTTCTTGATGTAGTGGGAATCTCTTGCACGACTATCCCACTCGCAGAGAAAACAGCAGTACTTTGTGTATCCAGTCTGCAGACCAAGCAAGAGAGCAACAACCTTCAAATCGCCACAAAGCTGCCACTGATGTTGGTCATAGTTTATGCACCTCAAAAGTTGTTTCATGTTGTCATAGGTTTCCTTCATATGGACTGCATGACCAACTGGAATTGATGGCAAAACATTGCCATCATGCAGTAAAACAGCTTTAAGACTAGTCTTCGATGAATCAATGAACAGTCTCCACTCATCTGGATCGTGAACGATGTTGAGGGCTGCCATCACACCATCGATGTTGTTGCAGGCTACAAGATCACCTTCCATGAAGAGGAATGGGACAAGATCCTTTTGACGGTCACGGAACATGGAAACCCTAACATCACCTGCCAGGAGATTCCACTGCTGTAGTCTGGAGCCCAACAGCTCTGCCTTACTCTTGGGTTGTTCCAAATCCCTGACAAGGTCATTCAGTTCACCTTGTGTTATGAGGTGTGGTTCAGAGGAGGAGGATGGGAGAAAATGTGGGTCCTGTGACATTGATGGTTCAGGACCAGAAGTTTCATCCTCTTCCTCGTCTGACTCAAGTGAGAATGATACTGGTGCATCAGGAACCGGCAGTCCTTCTCTGTGGGGTACTGGGCGTATAGCTGATGGAATGTTTGGATAATGCACAGTCCACTTTTTCTTCTTTGACACACCTTTCCCAACTGGAGGCACCATGCAGAAGTAACACTTGCTTGTATGTTCTTTTGGCTCTCTCCAAATCATTGCCACTGCAAACGGCATAGCCTTCCTTTTCCTGTTCAACCACTGGCGAAGATTTGTTGCACAAGTGTTGCAGCATATGTGTGGGGCCCAACTCTTGTCCTGATCTCCAATTTTGCAGTCAAAATAAAGGTGATAGGCTTTCTTAACCATAGTGGTTATACTGCGCTTTTGTGATGCAAAAGTCACTTCACCACAAACATAGCAGAAGTTATCTGCACTGTTCACACAAGTACGAGGCATCTCTGCTCACTTTGGCTAAACAGAAATGTGTCCCTTTGCAAAATCAAACACTGACAAATAAGAGAGCACGACACTGTATGATTTCTAGAGCTGGTACAGGGCAATTTGTTCAGCAGAGTGATGTAAGCTTCGTTATGATTGCATCATCCATGACTTCTAGGAATAACATGATGCAATTCATATCATGTATGACGCAATACCAGCTTCAGATTGCATCATTCATTGTTTTGCCTAAAAAGCAAGTACTGTCCAAACCCAGTCATAGATTTATTCATAGATCCAGTCAAAGATGTATTTTAGTCATTTCTGGTTTAAATTGAGATCCCTTCCCTTTATAACTCACTTATCCTCCGCCATTCCCAAGTCAAGGGTCGTATATACTGACCCAATAGCATATCTTGAAAACTAGAGCCAATCAACAATTTTAAGCATCATTTTCGTTCTCAGTGACCCAGAATTAGTAGCGTTTGACTACATTTATTTCAGAAGCATTTTAGCTGTAGAGCAGTGTAATTAAAGAA
>NW_020703241.1:0-1800 GCF_002925995.2 Terrapene triunguis | reverse complement strand
GTTTATTACCACAACAACTAAAACAGGTGAAAATCAGTGCAAAAAACTATTAATCATTTTTCTGGGTAAATATCGGGGTTTATTTTGGTGGACGTAAAGACGGAGGAAAACGTATTCAGTAGATTAATGCTCTGAATTCCGTTCATCAGTGGGGTTTGGTGCAGAACTAAAACCCAACTCAAAACACAACGCCACTTCTGAGTTTAAGAAAACAGTACATCTCTAATCCCCAAATAAAACTTTCAGTTAAATAGACTCAGAACTATTAGCCTATCATTTTCTTCCCATTTTAGTGTCGGATTTTTAAACTGTTATCTGCTAACAGCTTGAAGTGTGTACGTGGTGGGCGTGAGATTCATCAGTATGTTCAGATGCGCACACACACACTTCAGAGCTTGCGTGCGGGCCTGTTTGTTTATTGTATGTATCTTCTAGACTACTACATAGCCTGACTTCAGCAGGCAGTTTTGCATAGACACACAGACTAATGTATTATCGTATAACATAGATCTCATGCAATGTGTTGTATTTTCCTAATAAAACAAGTTAGTTTTTATATATTTGAATGATACAAAAGTAGGGTGAAAATCAGAAAAAAAGTGAATACTACTTTTTAAAACCCGGGAATTTTTCAGTAAAAATCAGTTTCAACTGAAAACGAAGGGGCTTAGAAATAGGTAACTTGTATTAGATCGGGGATTTTATCTCATTTGAAAATGTAAAGCCTGAGGTTCCAGCGTTTTGTTTATTTTCTGTGTAACCGGTCTGTGTTTGCTTTTCCTTACTGCTGCTGCTTTGAAGCGGTGATTTTTCTGTTAAATACACTTGTGTGTTTTTACCTCAAGCAGGTCTCTGGTGTGCAGGCCGTGTGGAGTGTGCACACCAAAGGAAGCTGCTGCCTGGGGGGTTGGTTTCATGCCTTCGATGTGACCAACTGGAGGGGAAACGTCCCTGTGTCTGATAGTTAAGAGCTCAGGGAGGCCGGATTTGGGGAGATTCGGGACTGGAAGGGCTGGTGGTGTCACCCTGCATGGAGTAACTAGGCAGCTGGGAGCCAAGGTGTGATGATGTGCTGGTGGGCTGGCCACTGGTGTCAGGAATCTGAACCAAAGCCACACAGCATAAAGGTACCCAAGGCTACAGGGCCGGTGGTGGCGAGAACCCCTTACTGGTCTGGGGTAGTCCCCAAAACGTCACATAGGCCTGAATGGAGACACCAGATATACATGGCTTCAATCCTCAGGAGTGGCTGCAATCCATATGCAAATTGTGTAAATGGCCCCTGTCTTTATTCCGGGCCAAGCTAAAACCTTTGACAACCCTAGCTTTTGAAGATATTCAGAATTCAGATCTGTACCCAAGTTTTGTGGCTTAGGCCCATCTCAAGAATCAGGATCTAAGTCTCTGTGCCATGGAGCGAAGGACTCTGCAGCAGCCTCTGTGAAGAATGTGCGATTAAATTACTGGTTAAAGTGACCTCCACGTGGGAGCATAGAATTGGTTCCCTTGGGCTCATGGGAGATGGGAGCACAACATGATCAGCCCTTGGGGAGTGTCCTGGTATGTGCTTGCATTGATGTTAGTTAGCCACTATATATCTCTCTGTGTGTTATACAGAGTTCCAGAGAGAGTGGGATCCCTGGTAAACAAAGGAGACAAAGCTAGAACTCAAGTTGTGTGGAAGCCTGTTTGTGTCCATAGTTCTAGCTGTTTTCCTTAATAATCACCTCCTGCTTCACGTGGCCTGAGATGTTATAGAGAAGGAAGGGAATGCATCATCCGCTCAAGCAACCTCCTTCC
>NW_020703240.1:0-1243 GCF_002925995.2 Terrapene triunguis | reverse complement strand
GTTTATTACCACAACAACTAAAACAGGTGAAAATCAGTGCAAAAAACGATTAATCATTTTTCTGGGTAAATATCGGGGTTTATTTTGGTGGACGTAAAGACGGAGGAAAACGTATTCAGTAGATTAATGCTCTGAATTCCGTTCATCAGTGGGGTTTGGTGCAGAACTAAAACCCAACTCAAAACACAACGCCACTTCTGAGTTTAAGAAAACAGTACATCTCTAATCCCCAAATAAAACTTTCAGTTAAATAGACTTAGAACTATTAGCCTATAAATATTTACATTTAATAATTGGGCCACACCATTTGCAGCGCGTACACTCAACTTCATCCTTTTCTCCTGTGGTTTTTTTTTTAACTTTTAAATACTTCCTTGTGTTCTGAAACATAGTCTGATACAGATTTTCATTTTCTTCCCATTTTAGTGTCGGATTTTTAAACTGTTATCTGCTAACAGCTTGAAGTGTGTACGTGGTGGGCGTGAGATTCATCAGTATGTTCAGATGCGCGCACACACACTTCAGAGCTTGCGTGCGGGCCTGTTTGTTTATTGTATGTATCTTCTAGACTAATACATAGCCTGACTTCAGCAGGCAGCTTTGCATAGACACACAGACTAATGTATTATCATAATACATAGATCTCATGCAATGTGTTGTATTTTCCTAATAAAACAAGTTAGTTTTTATATATTTGAATGATACAAAAGTAGGGTGAAAATCAGAAAAAAGTGAATACTACTTTTTGTAAAACCCGGGAATTTTTCAGTAAAAATCAGTTTAAACTGAAAACGAAGGGGCTTAGAAATAGGTAACTTGTATTAGATCGGGGATTTTATCTCATTTGAAAATGTAAAGCCTGAGGTTCCAGCATTATGTTTATTTTCTGTGTAACCGGTCTGTGTTTGCTTTTCTTTACTGCTGCTGCTTTGAATCAGTGATTTTTCTGTTAAATACACTTGTGTGTTTTTACCTCAAGCAGGTCTCTGGTGTGCAGGCCGTGTGGAGTGTGCACACCAAAGGAAGCTGCTGCCTGGGGGTTGGTTTCATGCCTTCGATGTGACCAACTGGAGGGGAAACGTCCCTGTGTCTGATAGTTAAGAGCTCAGGGAGGCCGGATTTGGGGAGATTCGGGACTGGAAGGGCTGGTGGTGTCACCCTGCATGGAATAACTAGGCAGCTGGGAGCCAAGGTGTGATGATGTGCTGGTGGGCTGGCCACTGGTGTCAGGAGTCTGAACCAA
>NW_020703239.1:0-10975 GCF_002925995.2 Terrapene triunguis | reverse complement strand
CACCCCAGAGACATAGAAGGCTGAATCCCCAGCAGGCTTTACTGACTTGTGTGATAAAGACATCCCTTTGGGGCTATGAGGGACTGCGAGAGGCTCCATCTTTATTTATCCTTCTCCTTACAGGAGACAAAGAAACCAAGCGATTTGAGCTCTGTGATGGGTGCTGGGCGGGCTAGTCAGTAAAGAGCTGGGAAGGAGACGGGGGAAGGGGGTGGAGGTGAGAGAAACCAGCTTGAACAAAGACTGTGTCTTGCCAAAGAAAGTTTTAGATTTTTCAATGCGTTTCCAGTCTTATTTCCATATTACCATCTCTGCCTTTATCTCTTACTTGGTATCACTGGATCCATGCTCTTTTGTTGTCTCCGAACTTTTTACTATCAACCAACGCAGCGCTGTGTTTGAAGGGGAGGGTGTATTTACCCCAGGTAAATTAACAAGCTGCAAGGTACTGATTCTTTAACAGAGCAGCAAACTTAACATCGTCTGTCAATGCACAGTGGTAACAGCTGTGCATTGCAGAGAAACATCTCTGAGGAGCTCAGGGGCTGGAAGTCGCTGACTGTTACCTGCTAGGGGAGGTTTGGGCTGGGAAAGCCTTGAGGAGTTTGCTGGTGAGGAAGACAGCTGGGTGTGGCAGGGAGATCTAATCACCAGCAAAGCTCACCCTTGCTGAGGCAGAGAGGTAACACAGTACAGTAGTTCACAGCTCTGGGTATCCCCAGCAGCGTGTTACAGGGTCCAGCCCATAAAGGAGAATGGGAGCTTGAGGCACTTGGATTACAACTCCTAGGAGGCAGCATTTTAGAATCCAAATCTGTCACTCTTCAGTCAGTTTGGGGGCATTCAGCTTTTCAACAAAACAATCAACGTTTTTGCTGGAAAGCAAATTATTTTTCCCAACACATGTATTTTGGTTCCTATTTCTGTATGTTTTTTTCTGGGACTTCTTTCTAATCTAATTTAGATCTCTCCAAGGCAGCTGTATGTGTCTTCTGGTTTGCGGGGTGGGGTGGATGTTTTCTATTTTTTCAGCATATTAGTGCCTTTGTCAGTGCTTGGTGTGGCGCCCAGGTCGCTGTTCCCCTGAGCAGTCATTTCTCTGCCGTGTGTTTGGGTCTTTCATACAGCAACAGGGGAGGGGAAAAAGTTCTTAAAATCAGTCTAACCAGACAACACGGTAGTAAAGCTACAAAACTTTGCAGGGGAACTTGAGCAGCTAAGCCACTTTTAACTCACTCCTCTTCCATTGGCTAGAATTTGAGTTGTGTCCCTTTAAATTTACTAGCAATCTGGGTTGCGCCTAAGGGGCTCCAATGGAGATCAGGACCCTATTGGGCTAGGTGCTGTACAAACAATCATTTAAAAAGCCAGCCCCTACCTCAAAGAGCTTACAATCTAACACCACAAGCCTGCTATTGGCTCCATGTGAGTGAGTGCCATTGACTTCAATACAGGAATCCACCCACACAGGGTCAGTTGCAGGATATGGGGTCTAGGTTCCAATAGGTTGGTGAAACAAACAGGGTAGGGGGCAGAGGTGGAGGACAAGGCAACAGTCAAACGAACAGGAAGCCCATAATTCACAGGGGCCAGAAGTGACATCACAGCCCAGATGGACTAAAAAACCTCCTCTCCTCTGGCCAGCCACTGAGTTAGATTAAAAATCCCATTGAGTGGAGATATTTTGACATCTGTAATGTTGTTTGGAAATAGAAAAGCACTTTAAAAAGAAAGGGAAAAAGCACCAGCCTCGCTATGGGAATGGAACTGAAAACAACTGAAGGAAGTGATTCACAGGTCACCTGCTGGCGTGCATGAGTTTCACTCAGCTTCAAATGGCTCCCGACTGTTTCCAGTTGTGTCCAATCCGATTTATCAGTGTTACATTGTACACGGGCCTCTTTCTTGTCTTTCTCTTTCTGGACGTGGTGCTTCATGCCAAGTTTCTAAGCATTTTAAAGTTGGTGCGGTTTCCAGGCCCCCAACTATCAGCCCGGTTTTATTTATCGGCTGCTCCCAGACGCCGTCATCTGAGGGAGCCTGGAGCAGCCTTTGAGCTGGGCTGCTTTTTAGCCATAAACAGGGGGAAGGGAGCAATCCTTCAGCTTGAAGATATCGGAGGTCCTTATTAGGGCCTCCAAAGCAACTTAGAAGGATTAAAGATGGCATTAATATGGATGTGGTTGGAGCTCTGTAAACAGAGGGCCCTGCTCTACCATGATTAACTGACTGATGTTTGGGCAAAGCTGTTAGAGCAATGTTAGCCTGGGAGAAAATGCTGCCTCTCAGGAGAGCTGTTGGCGTCATCTCAGTACCTCTTTCCAGTTCTCTGAAATTATCGTGGGTGGTGGGAGAGGCATGACAGGCTGGTACTAAAGATTGACTCCTCGCTCCATTGAACTCAATGGCAAAATTAATCACCGATGCAAACTGGGCCTGGATTTCATGCCGAAGTTTTGTCTACATGAGAAAGTTGCACCAGTTCTGTTTCTAAACTGCTTTAGTTAAACCAGTGCAACCTCCTGTGTAACAATCTGATTTCATTTTAAGAGTGGTTTAGCGTAAACCGATTCTGAATAGGCTTCATCTAAGCTGAAATCAGTATGGCTGAAACCCAAATAAGAGCATACATGCAGGCTTTTGCACTGTTTTAAAAAAACATACCTTGAGTTAAACCAGTGTAAATTTAGACATGGCCTGGGCCAATGTCCATCTCAGGTGCATCAGAAACCTGAGACATGCGTGGATGGACAGATCTGTAAGTGCTCAGCATTGGATCTGGTTGCAAAATGGAATTTCCATCCCCAGAAAATTCTGAGATTTTGAAATTTGGCTACATTCCGAATCGGAACGAAAAGTCAAAACCTCGGAAACTGTCACAAAACGAAATATTCCCCAACGTTTTCTTGAAATGTTTCATTTTCACTTTATCGTTTTGACTTTGATAATATAAAAAAGTCCATGTTTATATTCCATTATTAGATATAAATTGAAATGAACCATTTTGATACTTTCCCATCAGAAATTTGGACGAAATAGATACATTCCTGGGACGTGTTTAGATTTAATCGAATCAGCATATTACAGTGGGAAATTGTCCAACTGCAAAATTTCCAACTAGCTCTACTCAGCTATTATAAAGTGCACTGCTCCCATGTAGACACAAGCTCTAATAAAGCGCACTGCTCCCATGTAGACACAAGCTCTCATAAAGTGCACTGCTCCCACATAGACACAAGAATAAGGGCCAGATCTTCCAAAGGGCTCGCCACCCAACAGCTCCCCTTGTGACACCCAGGGACAGTTCTTCAAAAGCACTTGGTGTGTAATGTGCTGGGCACTTTAGAAAATCTGGGCTCTTATTCTGGTGCATACATGGGAACTCATCTGATAAATGGCCCCAATTGTGGGGGGCTGAGCACATTTGAAAATCTGGGCTAACATCCTGGCCCCATTGAAGTCCATGGCAAAACTCTTGTTTGATTTCAGTGGAGTCAGATTTCACCTGGGTCCATGGAGCCTGTTTGTCGGAGATGCTGAACAACCCCAAACTGCCCCCATGAGTGCAGGGGACTGAACTAAATGACCTCTCGAGGTCTCTTCCAGTCCTATAATTCTTTGATCCCTTTGACTTCAGCTGGAATTGTGGGTACTCAGCCCTTTGTTAAATCAAGCCCAATGATTTTTGCTCAGACCCTCCGAACAAAGGTAATTCCATGCCCGGGAGCCCCAGACCTGGAAGGTAACAAAGCAAAGAGTGATTCTCTATGTCCTTGCCCTTCAATTTGAGTTATGTGGGGTTGGCCCATTGGACAGGGAGACTGTAGAAATGCTCAGCCTGTGAAAAGCAGCTGTGGAGAACAAAAGCGAAGGTGTCACAGGTTGCTCTGTACCCTGCACCAGAACAGAGTTAGCTGCTGTTTATTGGGCCAAACAACCAGCCTTTATTGGGTTGCGGGGGTGGAGGGTTGTTTTCTTTGGGGATTTTTTTGGCCTAGTGGCAAATTAAGTGCCGTAAAGAGAGAGACAACATCTTCCACCTAAGCATTAGCCTGACTCATACAAATAGATGGGAATATTTCTTACATTCATTTCTTTTTAAATATATCTTACATTCAAATGTCAATATATGCCATTGAGGCTTAAATAAAAAACAACAACAACTTTCCAAATGAACCAGTTCAGGGCTTTGAAAAATGACCTTAATGAGCGAGAGCATGGTCCAGCAGCCTGGGATTCAAAAGACCTGCCACTGACCTGCTCTGTGACCTTGGACAAGTCATTTCTCCTCCCTCAGCTTCTATTTTCTCTCCCATTCTTTGTCTACCTAGACTGGAGACTCCTTGGGGCAGAGATTGTCTCTCACTCTGTGTACGCACATTGTCTAGCACACTAGGACCCTGATCTCACTAACTGTAACACATCCAGTACAAACCTTCCATCAGCAGAACAGGTTTGCTCTTAGATCTTTCTTGAAGGATCCGTGACTCCACATCACAGATGACTTATCCACGGTAGCTAAAAAAATGGCCCCTGAGGCACCTGTAGGTACATACCAGACTTTATGCTGTGCCTAGAAAACCGCAGTGGGACATGCTGCAGGGCTGATGGCTCTTGTTTCCAGGGAGCAGACACAGTATCTTGCGAAAGGTTGCCTTGTCTGGGTATAGGGACAGTTCCAGCCCGATCCCACTGCTGCTGGAATCAGTTGCAAAATGTCTATTGATTTCAATGGAAGCAGGATGAGGCCCCCCCCATGTGCATTCCTTTACCTGCACAGTTCCGTGTGTGCTGCTCTCAGCTTCCCTTCTGTGTTTCCAGTCCCCCTGCGAAACCTCACCAATGTTGCCAGTCAATCAAGGCTATGTCATTTTCACTTCCTGTTACATGTATAATTTATAGTGCAAAGTTCAGTCTAGCTTCAGAGCTCAATCGAGTGGTTAGCACAAGGAACCAAGACTCAGGACTCCTGGGTTCCATTCTTGCTACTCAATCACTGTGTGATCTTAGGCAAAGCTCTGACTCTCCTCAGCAATGGAAGGAGAGCAGAGATGCTGCATGGTTCCTCCTCAGCTGCAAAGGTTGTGTCACCCAGGGCCATGTGCTGTGAGATCCGCTTTACTGCTGCTCCAGAAAGGATCAGCGTGTCACAGACAGCAGCACAGGCATTAGCTGGCTGAGGGCTTGGTCTTATGGGCCAGTGTAGTAATCTAGCTCCTTTCCTACTCTATTCCGGACTGGTCCTGCTCCGTTATTTAGATTGGGACGGGTGGGGGGGGGGGGAGGCTGTCTATGCCCCCTTGTGGCAGAGTTAGAAATACAGCCCAAATCCCCTGACTCCCAGCCCTGTGCCTAGCCCTCCTTCCCTCTCTGTAATATTCTCACACCACTCAGGGTACGTCCTTATTGCAGCATTAATTTGAGTGATCAGCGCCTGGGTTAGCCTAGCCCAGGTGCAGGCAGCCACATTGCAAAGCCTGCCTGAGCTACCATGCCCTCACTGGTGCTGCGTTCCCCCATTTATGCCGCTAGGACTTATGGGGCACGTCCCATGGTCCTTTGTGCTGCAGTAAACTGAGCTGCTCTATGATTCCTTCCCAGTGAGTTGTGGGAGACCGTGTCTGTCCTTCTGAGCACACAAAGGGGATTGTGGGAAGGAACGGAAGGACTATCAGCACTTGAGTGGTTTAGCCTGCATGCTCACAGCACAGTATGGGGACACCAGCCCGAGTGAAAGCCTCATGCAGAACCAGCTAGCCCGGGTGTAAAGCACCAGACTTGGGTGAGGGGGCTTCACGAGTGGGCAGGAGGAGGGTTAAGAGCAACACCCCACTAAGAGCCCGGGCTAACTCTGCAGTGAAGACAAGCCCTCCATGTTACTCTCTGACATACCAGCAGCTCATTTCCCCAGTTTGACGTCCTCCAGGCAGCCACTGAAAGTGACTCCCATTCCAATGTGATTTCTGTTCAGTGTCCTGTGTGAGATGAGTGGGTGGTGATCTCAGCCCCGTTCTCATTAGGTACGAGAGATTGTCCCAGTCTCCAAATGGTCACTCCCACAGATGACACCCTCCTTGCCAGGGGTGCGTATTGCTATTTAACTGTCACGTCTGTTTCTCTCTGGGTTATTTGGGTATAACCTGGCCAGGAATAAATTAAAAAAATTAGAAGAGGGTTTCTCACCATCAGAGGATCCGGGTTCTGGACCAGCCTCTGAGTAGGAAAGAGTGCAGGCAAACTACCTAACTCGTTTTAAGATGGTTCTTGATAAGTTTATGAATGTGATTATGTGATGGGGCAGCCTGTGTTAGCAGGGGACTGGACTTAGTGACCCAGGAGGTACTTGCAGTCCTATGCTTGTATTCTATGGCCCCCCTCATGGTACTGTCCCAGCTGTTAAGGAATTTAGCCTCGTATCCCCTCCTCTAGTAATACTTAGGACAATAGAGCAGGGAAGATTAACTGGCTGGTAATGGAAAAATACAGGTCTCTTCAAATCTCTTTCTGCAGGGTTTGCTTTATTTCCAAAACCCAAACAAACCAAACCGCTGTGTAATAGCCACCCCAGGCTTTCCAGCTGGGAGCAGAGAGGACTCACCCTTACCTTTTAGTAGCCTTTCATGGCTACTAGGAAGGGCCAGAGCAGGACTCTTCTGACCTTGAGTCTCCTGGCTCTGTCTGAGAGGCAGGAAGCCTTATATCGGCTTCCTGCTGGTCACAGGCTGGCTCCTAATCATGTACCCTTTGCCAGGTTTAAAGGGCCCAAGGCGCACTGGGATGTGTACACGTACCCCCAAACCCTCTTACTAGCAGATTTTCAGGTGTAGATCTTAAAGCACTTCCCAAAGGCAGGTAAGAATCATTATACCCATTGTCTAGTTAGGGAAACTAAGGAACACAGAGAAAGAGGGAGACAGGGGAAGTGACTTGCAAAAGTTCCCATAAGCCTTGAACCCAGATCTCCTAAATTCGAAGACAGTGGCATAATCAGCCTTCCAGTTTCTGCACAACGCACCTGTCAACCTGGCAGACCCTGCTGTCTGCAGTGTCTGGCGGCCATTTTGTGTTCAGATCTGACTGTTACAGAGGAGACACGCCCGCTGTGCTCTTTCATGGAGACTTGATTTTTATTCTTTCTCATTTAGTTGGTCTCTCCACATAAACGAAAAGTCTGGACACATATTTTCTCTTGGTGGATGGAGGAGTGTAACAGCTCCTACCTCAGCTAATGCAGACAGTGAGCCATCCCTTCCTCCCTAGAAGTGGGCCTCCAGAGTTGAGGTATATTGGGCAGAGAGAAGGTTGCGATTCTGTGGCTTGGGCTAGCTCTGTTTTATAGAGAGACGACATCAGCATTGTCAGTCAAACCTTTTTCAGCTACAGGTCTCGCCTTGAGTTTAAGGCATTAGAGTGGGAGCCAGCTGACCTAGGTTCAGTTCCTACCGCTGCCACCAACTCCCTGTAGGAACGTGGGTGAGGCAGGTCGTCTCAGTTCCTTGTCTGTAAAACTAGAATAATCCTTCCTGTGTCTGTTTAGAGTGTAAATCCTTCTGGGCAGCGGCTGTATTAGCCCCTATCACAATGGGGTCCTGATCTCTGTGAGAGCTGGCCTAAGTGTGCTACTGTAACTCCGTCCATAGACCCTTGCCGCCCCTATAGCGGCGAAAATGTCAAGTCAGCTTCTCTGCAATGACTGTGGGATTTACGTGGGCAGAGACAAGCTCAGAATCCGTCCCAGTCCCCCAGTAATTTCCCCCCGCTGCTGCTCCATCATCCAGGATTTCTGTAATTAATCCATTACTGTGATTGACACAATCATCACTTGGAAGAACCAAAATGCTTATTACTTATTTTGAAGGGGTTCAAATGCCAGCTCTGATTCTTCCCTCTCTTTATTTTTTTTTCCGGCGTGTGTGCTGTGGAACTGTGTCACCACTTGTGATTATACCGAGCAGAAAAATTACAGGAGTGACACAAATTACTAATTACTTTATTATGCAGCAAAAAAAAAAAAAAAAAATGAAAGGCTGGAAGTTGTTTTAGCAGATTCTATTTTTAAAGAAATAATTATTGGGTTTGAAATGTACTAAACTGAGTAATTCGCTGCCAGATTTCCCCCCCTGTTAATCTTTCTTTGCTCTATAGCTGGTATTCCAGATATCATTCAGGTTGCGTGTTTTTTAATCCACTATTGTTGTTAATTATCTATACTACAGTAGCACCCTAGCTCGGATTGGGATCCCATTGTGCTAGGTGCTGTACAGAGTCCCAGCCCCCAAGAGCCTAGGTTCAAAGGTATTTAGGTGCCTAACTCCCATTGAAATTTGTTAGTCTCTAAGGTGCCACAAGTATTCCTGTTCTTTTTGCGGATACAGACTAACACGGCTGCTACTCTGAAAATTGAAATTAATAGCACCTAAATACCTTTGAAGGGCTGGGCCTTACAGTCTAAACAGGCAAAACAGACAAGGGAAGAATTATCCCCATTTTACAGATGGAGAAACTGAGGCACACAACGATTTAGTGACTTGCCTAAGGCTACACAGGGAGTCTGTGGCAGAGCTGCAAATTGACCCTAGATCACCTTAGTCCCTGCCCAGTGCCTTCATCATGAGACCGTATAATTGCTACAAAGGAGCCACTCGTCAGTGCTTCCTACATTGTTGTTATTGTGCAAAGCTGATCACTGTCCCACAGGACACTTATCATTAGCTTGGAGGATCTGCTGCTGTCACTGTAGGAGTCCCTTGCTAGACTCCCTCTTCCCCCAGTCTGGAAGTGTTCGTACATTGCTGGGCACCGAGTGGCTGGTTATCTTGGGGCCTGGCCCCCTCCATTGAAATCATTAGAGGAACTCCCACTGACTGCCATGGGAGCAGGTCACAGGCCTCGGGGAGGCAACGCTGTGACTGAGGTACAAGTTCCATTGCGATCTTCCTTTGTGGGGGTTCTGTGTACACACACACACAGACACACACCCTGCAGAGCAAGCCAGGGTCGAGCCCACAAAGCCAGTCCAGCAAGTCAAATGTTTCTTTCTGTAAACTGCTGTTCAAATCCCAGGCCACTCTGAAATGTTTTATATTGTCCAGGCTCACGGAAATGCTGTTTGACAGTTTAATGGCCTCGTTCTTTACAATGTTTACCTACGCCCGGTGCCAGAATAAATATCTTCCAGCTCCATGCAGGGGTCACAGCCAAGTTCCCCTTATTCTTTTGTGTTCTCCACTTGTGGCTGAGCCCTCATGCGCAAATTCCTCCCGGGACCACCCTCCACTTCTGATTAAACACAAGACGTTGATGGCTGCAGCCCACGACAGACCCAAACCTGCCATAACGTGAGGCAAATAAATAAACTACAGACGCAAAAAGAAGAGAACAATGAACATGCGCCAGGAAAGAGAAGACTGTTCAGAAGCCATGTCTCAGCAGAGGCATTAGAGCATTTGCACAGAGGGGCTATTTCACAGTGCACCAAAGGCCACTTGGAGAAACTGCCCTCAACCTGTTCCAGGCCTGTTGTCATACCGAGTCACCATTACGCTGGGAAGCAGGCGAGTGGACAAAGCCCAAGGATTTCCTTTCCGAGATAAGATGTATCCCTTTACATGTAACTGTAGTAAGGAACTGGCCTGTGTGTATTATAGTTGAGCGGTAGCTCTGCTCGTCTGCCCTCTACTGGACGTTGATGGGATCAGAATGACCAGATGGAGAGAGAAGGTTGAAAAAAATTGTTAAATTCCCTTCAAAACGTTGAAGTTGTTTCTGTTTGGCAGGGTTTGAAATTGAACGGTTTTGGGCGGTGGGTCGTCCCACTCCCCCGAAATGCTTATCAAACACTGCTTTACTTACAAGGAGCTTTGGGGTAAGCAATAGTGGTTTGGAACCCATTTCAACAAAAATGTCAAGTCACTTTTCCGTTTTCAACAAAGGCCATTTTCTGACAGGAAAAACAAATAACAGTTCAAAAGGCATCAACCACCTCTGCTGAGAAACCCGTACACTGTATGTAGGTTCAGAATGGGCAGTTGCCTTCAGCACTGAGTTCACAGATGAACCCAGGCTTTATTGCAGGTGAAGAGGCAATTGCCTTTTCAGTGCCATATTACGCAACCTAATGCTCCTACCAGTCCAGCAGGAGGCCAGGTCTGTATGTTCAAGGTCATAGGTAAACGCTGAGAAGCCACAGGTCAAATTGAAGGTTTGGTGGCAACTCTCGGGGAAGGTCCTTTCCGTGGATGGGGCGACCTCCAGCTCGGACTGATCCCGGAGGAGGTTCTGTCCAGCCATTCATTCTGAACTAGCAGATTCTATCAGAGACATGTGACAATCAGGCTCCAGACACCCCAAAGGGAGAGCGGAACCCCAAAAGAAACAGTTAAACTAAGTGAGTGAATATTATGTCATTGTGTTGTACAAATATGTCAAATAAGGTCTTTTATGACAGCCTGTAATATTCTGAAGTTGATAGGCCTTATGGGATATGTATACAGTCCATGGTTATGAACTGATGTATTTTTGTATATAGAAGACCATGCTCATAAACATCTGCTCCACTTCACAGCAGGGCAGGGAGCAGTCAGGCAAGGAGGGGCACTTCCAAAGCCAATTGTTTTCATAAAACCAGCTTCAAGTGCTCATCCCTTGTCCATCCCTAGAAAGGACCATTAAAGTTAATGGAAAGAACTGGGATTTCCCCCCCGCTCTGAATAAGCATGAGTTACCAGGAGGGGGTAGGGGAAAGGGGAGCAAATACCTTTAAAAAGGAGGCTTGAAATTGAAGTTTTTATCCAGAAACTGAGGGGCAGTCACTTGGTGCATGCTGGCTGTGAAACCCGGGGTGCGCTGGGAAACCGTTCAGAGGCAATAGGTAGGGCCATTCATTTTCAGTTTTTAATGTATTTAATTTTTCCTGGGAATTTGTCGGTGTTTATTACCACAACAACTAAAACAGGTGAAAATCAGTGCAAAAAAC
>NW_020703238.1:0-1006 GCF_002925995.2 Terrapene triunguis | reverse complement strand
AGGTGGTTGTTGGTGTGTTTGTGGGGGGGTGTTTGGTTGGTTGGTTGGTTGGTTGAGGGGGTGGGGGTTGTGCGTGCAGTTGTGGAATGTGTGGTTGGTTGTGGGGTGTGTGGAGGTTGGTTATGGGTGTGATTGGTTGTGGGGGGGTTGGTTGGTCGCAAGGGGCTGGCTGTGGGTGTGGTTATGGGGTGCGGGGTTGGTTGTGGGTGTGTTTTTCGTCCCATAGCCAAAGCTCCTCCCCACATTGGGGCTCTTTGCCTCATAGCGCCCAAGCCAGATGGGGTCACATTCCCAGCTTCCCTCCCCAGCCGGGCGAGCGAGAGGCTGGCTGTGCCAGGGAAGGGATAGCTCAGTGGTTTGAGCATTGGCCTGCTAAACCCAGGGTTGTGAGTTCAATCCTTGAGGGGGCCATTTAGAGATCTGGGGCAAAAATCTGTCTGGGGATTGGTCCTGCTTTGAGCAGGGGGTTGGACTAGATGACCTCCTGAGGTCCCTTCCAACCCTGATATTCTATGATTCTAAGTGAGAGCTAAACCCTAATCATGGGACTCCAGGAGCTGGGGCTTCCAGGGAAATATCCCCTCTGGCAAGACAGGTGCTGGAATCCCAAGTTTGCAGCGAGAGGGTGTGTGTTCAGACTAAGTGTGTGGGTAGCTGTGTGTGGCTGTATTTTAGCTGCTGTTTGTATTTGTCTCTGTAAAGTGTTGTGTTAGGTTTGGGCTGTGCATTTGTGGTTGTGGCTTTAGTAAGTGGTTGTGTGTGGGTGTAACTTTGTGACTTGTATTTATACGTGTGTGCGCATGTGGCTGTGACTGTACACACGTGTGTGTTTATCATTTGGGTTTGTAGTTGTGGCTGTGTGTAGCTGTGTGTGTGTAGGTGTGGCTCTGTGTGTGTGTGTAGGTGAGGCTCTGGGCACTGGGACGGCTGGGAGGAGGCGAGGAGCTCTTTCCCAGGGGCCTGCTGGCTGTGTGGCCCGTGCTGCTGGCTGTGGGAACTGGCACAG